>NC_048595.1:420941266-421022686 GCF_003668045.3 Cricetulus griseus
AATTAATACCACAGAGACTATAAGTGAAATCCTATAAAAATCCTCCTTGGACATCACATGAACACACTTACCCAGTATTTGCATTCATTTAAGGTATGAACACAGATGTAGTAATATGTCAGTCTGTCTTAATGAGCTTTAATTTTCAAGACATGTCAAAACATCATGTCTGTTGTTGAAACAGTTACTGAATAGTCAATGTTAAAATAGCTCATTTTCTTACTGTGAAATTATTCTAAGAATCAGCTTGTGAGCCTAAAATACGCACTGTGCAGTTCTAGTTTGATGTGTTTGTTTCAAAATTCTCGCCTGATATAATATATGGGGGTGCCTTTCAGAATTGTGTCTATATAGTACAGGGACACTAATGGTTGTTTGTCCATCTCTAACACACTTGGAAGTAAAAGTTTTGGACTGTATCTCCTGCTATTCATTCCTGAAACATGCGCAGGATCACAAGTATGAGAGTACCGATGATAGAACAATGATCTTGCTTGTCCCCGTTCAGGCTCCTAAGCATTTTCCAGCTAAGATTCTTAGTATTTCCATATCTGACATGAACTTGGCTGTTGTAGGATATTCCACATACAGTTGACCTTGCTTATAGGGCATCTGTCATCATCTTCACCTACATAGAGCTGTACTTTTCTTTACATTTATCTTCTCAACCCTATGCTGTCACAGTACTTCTCACAATGCATGCTCTCTCTCCTTTGACCTCACATTGTACCAGAAGCTTATCCTTCCATGAGTTATTTTGAATCTCTATAATTCCTATGCTTCAAATATCTTTGGGCATCACTTTCCAGCAGAAATTTCTAGGGAGAATATTTGATATTTCTAGGGAGAATATTTGATACATTGAATCGTATAATAGAGTGGCTGATAGTTTCGTGTGGCTATTAAGCAAATTGAAATGTGCCTAGAGTGACTACAGATGTAAATTTTAAGTTTATGAAAAAGCATTTATATTTAAATAACAAGTTGGCTAGTGGCTTGCAAAGTGACAGCAAAGTTCTTGAGTACAGAGCAAAGGGCTGGGCTTACCTCATTGTGGGAATATCAGCAATTCAATACCTAGGTATCTTAAAACTTCAAATAGCAATCAAACAACAAATTCAAGACATTGGCAAGAATGCACTGATTAGAGACAGAAGAGCTTTAGGTCCAACAGGAAAACAAATTGACTTGGGAAATTCAAAGCTAAAATAATCTACATTAAACTGATAATAAAACCCAGGGAAATAGCTCATATGTGCACATGCATGCTCGTGCGTGCATGCACACACACACACACACACACACACACACACACACACACACACACACACCCAAAAACTTGACTCTCTTTTTTTTAAAACTTAAAATATAAATTATTTGGAAAAGGTTAAAGATTAAAACATGTAAAATGCAAATTATTTAATTCAGTTATACTTTTTTATTTGAAAGAACATAATTTTATTTCTAGCACATTTATAACTGATTGCTGCTTATAGATATTCCCTAGTCAGTTTAGAGGGTGGTCTGCAAGATGAGAAGGAAGCAAACTCACACAATACAGAGTATCTAGACATGGCTCTCCTTTGGGCTTAACTCACTTGTGGGAGAGGATGAAATCTATATTGACAAGCACCTACTTTCTGTAGAACACTGTCTGGACACAGATAGGAGGTATGGGTAATAGCTTTGACAGCTCACATATGTCCTGGGGACATAGAGCATATGTTTCATGTTAAAATGCACAGCACAGACAGGACATACACAAACTGCTCAAAGTGTCCATATCTTAAGACACTGCATTTGTGGCATGGATTACAATTGTCTACTAATAACATTTTTAAAATATTATGGGGGGTGTTAAATAATGTATTGAAATTTTGTGTTTATATTACTCCCTTGTCACTTGAAGTAATTTACTTTTTAAACATATTTAAAATTTTTATTCTCTGATAATTTCAAACATGTATATAGTATATTTTTTAATGACTTTTACCTCCATGACTCTCTTTTCTCTCCTCCCACTGTAGTTGACATACTTCTTCCCAAGTGTTCTCCCTTTATGTCTATTTTAAAAATTACTTTGATTCTATTTGTGTGAGTGTTTTGCCTGTCTGTATACATTTGCATCCTTGGCTGTGCCTGACTGGTGCCTGTGGGGTCAGAAGACAGCATTGGATCCCCTGTGACTGGAGTTACTGTGCCTCCATATATGTCCTGGAATTGAACCCAGGGCCTCTGAAAAAGCAGCAAGTGTTCTTAATGCTCTTAGCCTCTGAGCCATCTCTCTAGCTATATTTTTTTCTTAATGGGTTTAGTTATGGTTGCTTGCATGGATTTGAGCTGGGGCCATTTACTAGAACCTGGAAATTTGCCAGTGGCAATCCTACTGAAGAAGATGGCTTGTCCTCTTCCTCAGCTATATCCTATTAGAGTTTTTGCAATAATGCTTTATTTAGCATGAGTTAGAGCTTCTGTTACCACAGCTGTATGTTTTAGTTTCATTGTATTGACTGGCAAACCATTGTAATTTAATTTTATTGTATCAGATATTTCTGGAAGCAGCCCTCAGGTATTGGGCAATAGATGATACCCAGTAGCATTTTTATTTGTATAAGCCTTAGTTCTTTACCAATTATTTTTTTCTATTGGTTTTGAAATTTAGTTTAAACGTGGCTTTAATCACACCTGTGTCTTGTCTGTTACACAGAAAATGACACAAACATAACTTCATTTGTTTGATAAACATTGGTTAAGTACTGTCTGTGGGCCAGATGATGTGCTAGTTTTTGGGAATAATCTGATGAATGATCGGTTTATGGTGAGAATGCTTAGTCTTGTGTAATGTTGGAACACCCGGGTCAAGCAGATTCCCGTAAGAGTTAGAGGAAAAGTCAGATATTGGAGAAGAAGCCACAGATTTAGGATGGGCTAATGGATCCCATGATGGTCTCTAAATATACAGAGGGAGAGGATGTGGTCTGATTGGAGTAGGTGTCAGAGGACAGAGCCATAACAAAAAGTTACACTAGTTGCAATGAATGAAAAAAGAAAAAAAAAAAAAAGAAAAGAAAAAGGGTGAGCGGGCTGGAGAAATGACTCAGGAGTTAAGATCACTGGCTGCTCTTCCAGAGGTCCAGAGTTCAATTCCCAGAAACCATGTGGTGGCTCACAACCATCAATAATAGGATCTGATGCCCTCTTCTGGCATGCAGACACACATGTACACCACTCATACATAAAAAATAAAACAGGGTGAGATGCTACTTAGTAGAAGGTAAACTTTGTCTCACTGTGAAGAATTGTTTTGACAGAAGGATAAAGTGGAGCACTGGGAAAGCACTTCTGACTTTCTAAAAGGAAGTCTCTAATTATTCCTGAACAAGAAAATTCATTAGAACAGGAAATACAAGATTTTAAAGAGATGGGGCAAGAGGGGGATTTGTGAAAGCTGGAGTTTACAGAGATGTCAGCCTTGCTAAATGTCTGAGGTCTCACAAGGGCTGGAAGAATTATGGATTATATATTTACATATTTTTGGAAGATAAAGAGGCATGAATTGCTTGGGGGATGGAATAGAAGAGGATTTCTTTTTTCATGCATCTGAAAAGAAACAATTCACTGGTCCTTATTGTGCTTGTGTGTTTGGTCTATTTGAATCTTTCTTTTCCATTAAATCCCAGTGAGTCTGTTACAGAAGAAACCTTGAGAAAGGCCAAGGAGATTGGGTTCTCAGACAAGCAGATTTCCAAATGTTTAGGACTGACTGAAGCCCAGACAAGGGAGCTGAGATTAAAGAAAAACATCCACCCTTGGGTTAAACAGGTAATGCAATAGTTACCTCTATCAAGGATTTCTGTTTGGAAATGTAGGTATCACTTCAAAATCATTAACAAAGAGTGCTTAGAAAACGACTCCAATTATTTGATGCCCATGATGCTGTTAGGTTTACTTAGCATAGGGTTGACTCATGTATAACATGAAAAGGATGAAGGGGCAGTGAGATGTGAAGAAAATATGATTTCTATGCTTTATATAAAATGACTGCAATTATCTCTGCTTTTGACCTATGCCCAAACATATATGTAGTGACAGAAATTCTTGGTGTGATAATATATGGATCAGCTGAGCCTCTGAAAAAAATCATTATCTTTCTGGGCACTAACTTTTTAAAGGGCAATACTTTATTTTAAGTGCCCCATCATTACGGTTCATTCAGTATTCATCGTGATGGGGCTAGGCATAATGATCTCATCTAGTATTCATGACAATCACACATGAACATTCATAGGTATGCCATTTGGTTGGCTCCCCCCCCCCTTTCTTTAATGGAAGGAGTGTCTTGGCTTAAAGTACCACCAGCTGCTTTTTGTCCTTTAGAATCATTGACTTTTCTCTGTGGGCTTAAGGTGCACATGTAAAACCTTAGGTCACAAGCTGGATTCTAAATAGTTCCTGCTCAGCGATTATTAGCTTTCTTCTTTCTAACCAGCCTTGTACCAGCCTGCCCTGTCAGCCCCAAATTCTTGCTCACTAAGCTGAGCTAGTGGCCCCTGAGAGTAGAATTGATTTTACTTTTTCCAATTATGTTCAGTGAGATCCAGATTCTACATTGCCTGTTGGGGCTTTATGGTATTTGTGTCACCCATTAGTGCCATCACTAACTTAAATCCTATATGTTAATTTGCAAACTAAAAACCTATTCCCATATGGGTCATTTTGGTCTGACTTAGATTCCATACACAGCTTCTTTAGGTCAGGTGAGTTGAGTAAGCGGTCCTGGTGACCTAGGGACATTTTATGTGGGTGTTGCCACTGCAGAGGTCTGAGATGCACTGGGAGATGTCCAGTTATGTACTGTTCAAGTGACCACTAGATTGTACTTTTATTTCTTTTGTCTCCTGTGTTTTCAGAATCAGTAAGCAATTTGACTATATATAGCTTTTCCTGCCTTTACATTTGACAGTAATAGACATTGAAGAAATACGAAAGCAGAACAAAAATCGGAGTCTTTAAAGATTGTGATAGAAAGAGTAAAATCCTCATCAAGTAATGAATTTTCTCTTGCAGATTGATACATTGGCCGCAGAATACCCATCCGTTACAAACTATCTGTATGTTACCTACAATGGCCAGGTAGGAACTACACAAGCATCGCATGAAGGGACCTCTGGATTTAGGGGGTAGCCCACATTAGGGAATGCACATTTTTTCCCTCTGAGTATCTGTTGACCTTGGTAATAGAAGTGGCACCAAGTAGGACAGCTGCCAGGAGGGTTTCTGTACCCATTCTGTTTGGAATTGATTTAACAGTGAAATCAAGCAAGCTAGAGAAGATGTGACCATGCTGTATTCTCATGACTAAATTGCAAATATTGAGTAGATAAACTTAAAAATGAGTAGAGCTTCTGGGAGATTTCATAACACTTTAGACTTAGGGATTTCCTAGGGCTAGTGGAGGTGCATGTGGGAAAGACATACTCAGAGATGGGGCAAGCATTTTAATTAGATGGAATAATAACAATACAATATTTTCTATTTTTCCTCTCAGGAGCATGACATCAAATTTGATGAACATGGATTGATGGTGCTGGGCTGTGGTCCATATCACATTGGTAATGTGATAACATGTTTACATTGGGGGCTTTACAGTTTTTATAGTACCATTTATGAATATTGATTCCATTATTCTGAGAGCTCACCAAACAAATGTTATTATAAAAATGGTTTTACAATTTAGGAAACTGAGGTCCAGAGAAATAAAGAAAGAAATCACCTATGAAGTGATTTAATGACAGAAAAAAGTAGGATTCAAGCACAAGCCTCAACAATATATTCTGTTCCCTTTTGTCTCATTATATTACATCAGAATTTTCTATCTTGTGAACAAAGAAGGGCATAATGCATTAAACTCTCTCCCAAGGGTGATCCTGAAGCATGGATGTAATCATGAGGGCACCACATTTTCAAAGGCCCTACCTCTAAACACTGTTGTGTTAGGGATCTTGTTTCTAAGACATCTATGTAAATGTCACCCATTTATATCACGGTGCTTGGCCTAGGGCTGTAGAACCTAAAGGCTTTCATGGGCACCTAAGCTCTTCTCTTTGGAACTTTCCAACCTTAGGAGAAGAAAAGCCAAGCTGATGACCAAGTACACATACTTTCTTGACACTGAGAAGGAGCATGTATCTGCATGTGGATAAGCGCACTTTGATAACACTTTGTAGAAGATAATGGCCTAATGCAAAGACTTAGCAAGTGTGCTTTGGTTCCTATGACATCCCAGCAGAGTGATATTTTGAGTCATTCAGGCTTTTATTATGCTTTAGATTAGTTCATAGAAGGTCACTCACTCTTAGAAAGGACAGGACTCTTCAATCAATGATGGTCTGTCAAAGCTGAAAGTCACCCCAGGGACTGCTGGGTTAGCCCTCTAAAGCAATATCTTAAGTGTTCTAATTACTGGCTTTGCTGTTTAGCACACTGAGACCAGTGTTTTCACTCTGAATTTCCTTCAATAAACGAAGGTTATTTTTTTACATCTAGTAATATTTCCCATTGACCTCAAGGCGCCAATTCCTTCAAACACGGAGATATCTATTACCAAGCATAAGTGTAAAGCCAGCATTTCACTATTGTCTAACTAGTCCACACTTTTCTTATTATTAACACTGCTTGTAAACAGGGTTTGAAGTTTTGTTTTAAAAGTTTAACTGAAAGACATTGGCTTTCTTAGCCTGGACAGGCTGGAGAAATATTTCTTTTCCTCTCACTCCTTTCCCCAATATCTGTCTCTCTGCAGGCAGCAGTGTGGAGTTTGATTGGTGTGCTGTCTCTAGCATCCGCACACTGCGCCAGCTTGGCAAGAAGACTGTGGTGGTGAATTGCAACCCTGAGACCGTGAGCACTGACTTTGATGAGTGTGACAAACTGTACTTTGAAGAGCTGTCTTTGGAGAGAATCCTAGACATCTACCACCAGGAGGTAAAAAAGAGGGCAGGAAAAATGAGAGAGAGAGAGAGAGAGAGAGAGAGAGAGAGAGAGAGAGAGAGAGAGAGAGAGATTTTGTACATATCTTATATATAATTTACATATAATTACATTCATGTGTGTAGATTTATAGTGCAGCTTTTCTTAGGAAATATCACCAATTTCTTCCATTGCCTCATTTTGTAGTGAGACTTTGAAAAAAAACAATGGCTTTGGATTTTTATTTTTGAGGTCTTGGCACAGAAGGATCATTTTCATACAGTATTGCTCATTAAGTTGTATGCATTCAACCACAGTGAAAACTTTACTTGGTAACACATACCACTCACATATTAAATAGCGTGGAGAGGTCTCCGTAAACATTTTTGGAAACGATTTGAGAGGTCATCTCTACATACTTAAATGGCGTGGTTTAATGATGAACAGTTTTCAGAGGAGACAGGTCAGCTATTTGCCAATGACCAGTTTGTCCCTTACCCAATCAGATGAAATCATTATCATTACCCTTCAGTTTGAGATCAGTGAGTCTATTTCAAATGAATGTGGTTCCGGTAAGACTTTCTCTTACAGTCATTGACCTATCCTGATGCCAATGTTACTGAGTGTTATTCTTCATGGACTAGTGATTTAAGGTTAGTGTAAGTCTGTAGAACAGATTTTCTTATATTATATAAATGGCTATTGGAAAATTCCAGAGTGAGATCCAATAGTTGGGCCTTTGATATCATTCTAGCTAATTCCTCACCACAAAGAAACAGCACTACATGTGGGGAAAATTACACTGAATCAGAGCCACAGCATCGGATTTGAGTTTTGACTGAGAAACTCACTGTCTGGTGTGAATTTCTTAAAAACTGCTGTGAGGTGTCCTTTTGTTAGTGAATAATATGAGGCTGTAGGTACAACCTATGCAGGTACTATGAAGATGAGGTGGGATTATGGGTGATATGGCTCTGTAGAGTGTAATGTATAGAGCTGAAACAAGGTGATAAGTTTATAACAAACAATAGATAAATTTAGGACCTATGTATAGGTGTCTGCTTAGATTGACCAAATCATTTCAATATAATAAACGACAATCATCCATGATGTAGAAGAGATTTTAGCCCTCTCACTAATAAAGGTTTTCTAGATGACATCTTTATATTTTCAGATAGGTAGGTGAGCACCAAAAGAAGTACATTATACAGATGCTTTTTTAGCACTCTGTAAATGCCAGGTTTAGTGGGAAAGATATATCTTAGTTAGGGTTCTAATGCTTGGATAAAACACCCTAACCAATAGCAACACACGGGCAGAGAAGGGTTTATTCTACCTTACTCTTTCCGATAACAGTTATTACTGAGGGAAGTCAAAGCAGAAACTAAAGGCAGGAACCTGGACTTAGGAACTGATGCAGAGGCCCTGGGAGAGTGCTGCTTACCGGCTTGCTCTTCATGGCTTGTTTAGTCTGCTTTCTTACACCACCCAGGACTACCAACCCAGGGATGGCACCACTATGGTGTGGGTTCGCCACATTTATCATCAATCAAGAAAACACACCACAGGTTTTCCCATGGGTCAATCTGTTGGAGGAATTTTCTCATTTGAGGTTTCCTTTTTCAAAATTAGTCTAGCCTGTGTCAAGTTGATATAAAAACTATGCAGCACAAACATTCTACCTTCAAGGCATTAATAAAAAAACTGGGATCCATGACCTATCATGAAAAATCCAACACTTCTTTAAAAATGTTAAAAAGCATCATAGGCAATAGCATCGTGTAAATGATACACTATTTCCTTGTGCAACGATTAAGGGA
The DNA here is from genome assembly GCF_003668045.3 of Cricetulus griseus. NCBI lineage: Eukaryota > Metazoa > Chordata > Mammalia > Rodentia > Cricetidae > Cricetulus > Cricetulus griseus. The sequence goes on from NC_048595.1 coordinate 420,950,056, forward strand.
TATTTAGAATCTTCTATACTGCTTTTAAATATACTTTTATATGACTTTTAATGACATTCTGAATGTATCTGAAGAATTTTAGAAATGAATATATTGATGCTTCACTGAAAGTTATTGACATCTAAAATAACAGCACCATATCAGATTATAATATTATGTCGGAGAACAGATAGAAGACATTCTACTGATGCATTCTTTAGGTTATACTATAGCATGTGTCATGTGGTATATACAAAGATGCACATATGTGTGTTTCCTCTCTGGATAGTGTTGCCCTTCATTACTGCACTAGATTTCTATTTGAAAAGTATAATGAAAAACATTAAGTTTAGTTATATTTCAACCCCATTTAAGACTTTTTGCTCAATTCATTTTATATTTTTTCATTTAATAACAGTGTGTGTGTGTGTGTGTGTGTGTGTGTGTGTGTGTGTGTGTGTGAGGCAGGTTAGGATAAACGTGTGCTCTCAGATACTTAGAGAAATGAAATAGAAATGACAATTTGAGTCCATGATGTTAAGATCAGCCAGGACAACATATAAAGACTCAATCTCAACACATCAACACACAGCCACACTCATGAACTCACATGTGCCCACACACACATACTCTCACTTGCACGTACCTCAGACTCCATCTGAAAATACAAGACCTTTGATGTCACTGATAGTTTGAGTCTTCCTTGGATGATTTACCCCACTTCCACAATGCATATTTTGCTGGTCTATACTTTGTAAAACTATACTGTGCCTAATGGTTGAATTGTATTAGTTTTAACACTATAGGTCTAGTTAGACAATAGTGCCTCTGTAATATAGAAAGTTAAATGGATGACTTGCAAACATTAATTATTAATGAGCACTACACATTAGAAAACGAAAGACTTTAAAATAGAAGTCATTTTTAGCATTTGGTTTAGTTGTAGTTAAATATGATGCCAAGGTTCTGCATAAGTGTAATATGTTACCTAAACTGAAAAGTACCAAACATATAAGGCATACTATTTCTCATTGGTACACACAGTGTAATTTTGTAAATTGGAGATAACTCATGAAATTGTAGAAATCAAGACCAATTTTAATTAGGCAAAAGCCATTTCTATTAGTAAGATAAGTTACATTTTCTAGTGTTGCACAATGCCTGAACTACAGCAGTTAATCAGCACTGACCAAAATGATTAATGCTTAGAAGAAATTTAAAGTTCTTGAATAAATTTGAAGCATTTTCTTTTAATTTGTTAGGGTTTTAAAAAAAATTTCTGGTGTGAGCTTGGATAATGCTTAGAAATGTCCTCACGTTGCCTTAACTTAGGGACATCAATGTGTAAAGTAGGAAATGACGCTGAAAGTAAAGTTGAGGGGCCAGAGATATAAATATGTATTTTCCCACATGCGTCGTGCTCTCATTTCAATTTTCAGTGCAGTGGAACTTGGAGAGCCTGTTGAACTGTTTTGGCATTAAATAATTTACAAATACCTTAACTTTAGAGTATTATATTTCAGTATTTAGGTGTAAGTGACCATGAAGTAGATGATGGGTCACCTGCGTGGAATGCCAGGATTCTGTTTCTATGTATATATCTACAATTCCTGTAGAGTCAGGAGTGATCTAAGACAGTGGGTGTCAACTTTCCTAATGCTATTTTTTAATACAGTTCCTCATGTTGTGGAAACCCCAACCATGCAATGATTTTTGTTACTACTTCAGAATTTTAATTTTGCCACTGTTATGAATTGTTATGTAACTATCTGATATGCAGGATACCTGATATGTAACCTGTGAAAGGTTCTATCAACTCCCAAAGGGATTGTGACCCACTGGGTGAGAAACCATTGATCTAAAATTAGGGCCTTCTGTGAAATGGTTCTATATCAACTTTGCTTAGCAAACATGCTCTCACATTGAATTGCTCTTACTGCACAGACAAGCCCTGCATAGGCCCCACATTTTCACTATGCTCTCCTGTGGACATGATTCAATTTCCCCGTGATGAATGATGAGAATTTGGTTTGGTAATGAAAGATTTTGTTTTGTCTTCCATCTTCCAAAAGAATGTTTTTCAAATTGTTCTCTTATCCTCTAACATCAACAATGTCTGAAAACAACTAGTGGAGTTGGTCTAGCACTTAGATATTTGGTATATTACATGAGTCTAGGTCCTTCACAGTCTACAGAGTTGAATCCATATGTCAGCTCTGAGTTAGCTATATGATACACTTGGATGCCTGGCAGTGGTGGCACATGCTTTTAATCTCAGCTCTCGGGAGGGAGAAGCAGGCAGATCTCTGAGTTCCAGGCCAGCCTTGTCTATAGGATAGCCAGTGATACACAGACAAACCCTGTCTTGGAAAACAAGAGAGAGGAAGGGAAGGGGGGAGAGAGAGAGAGAGAGAGAGAGAGAGAGAGAGAGAGAGAGAGAGAGAGAGAGGAGAGAGAGAGGAGAGAGAGAGAAAGATGGCCTTCAGTGAGCCTCAGTTTCTATAGCTATACAACATTTTTTGGTAACAACCACCCCACAGGGATACTATAAAGATCAAATAGACCTTTTAGATACATGGTAAAGGGTTAAGCAAAGAATAGTAGAGCCTATCTTATTCTTGCTTTGAAAGTTGTTAATTTCTTGGAAAAGGAGAAATGAATTTAATAAAATGTTGTTATATTCATTCAAATAATTTTGTTCAACTTCAAGCTCTATTTTAGTCAACATGGATCCTATTTTTAATTTCTTTGAAGTTTTTCACATGTGTTTCTATATGCTTAAAGGGAAATTTGTTTCTAAGCCTCAGTATCTTTTTTATTCTAGTTTAGTATTTTTTATTAAATTTTCTGTTGATTTTATGTACTGACCACAGTTTCCCCTCCCCCGTCTCCTCCTGTTCCCTCACTCCACCTACCTTCTACCCTCTTCCATCTCCTCTCAGGACGGGGCAGGCCTCCCATGGGAGTCAACACAGCATAAACATCAATATCTTAACAGCACACCTAAGAAACCCAAAATACTAAGAAGCACAGATTAGGGTAATAAAGAGAGTAATTGTTTTTAAAGGATTTGCAAAGATGTCTGTTGAATGAATTTTTAAAAGATGGTAAAGAAAGATGTGAACACTTTTATTATTTTCAGTACCATTTACAATGCCTTTAAGAATTCACCTGCAATGTGTTTGTTTAGGCAGCACTGTACTTTGTTATCACCAGAGCGATATTAGCTTTATTCCTTATAGGAGTAATTCAAAAGCAATTTCAAATCATGATAAAATAATTTGGCATGTATCTATCACTTCAGTAGTGCCATCAATATTCATTAGTAGGTCATTAAGGCAAATGTTAATTATGCTAAGCCCAATGCCTATTGGCTGTCATATTTTTGATATTAACATCTTTATTTATAAACTTACAATGTATGTAGGGTTTTGAGGTTTTATTATCTTATTAAATGCATCTATCAACTATGTGAATCATGGTGGTGCTCCTGTACAGTGTTATAGACAAAATGATTGAACTTCAGTGTGAGTGGTCAGTACACAGGATGAAATAATAAAGAAATGAACAGCTGTCTGCAAGTCTTCTCCCTGTTACCTTTTTCACTGGTTCAACAAGTCTTAAGAATTAGTTATTTACCTGTCTGTCTCTGTATATGTGTGTGTATATATAGATAGATATAAGCATATATATATATATGTGTGTGTGTGTGTGTGTGTGTGTGTGTGTGTGTGTGTGTGTGTGTGTGCTTATAAAGCTGGTAGGTGAGAAATTGGAACTAAAATGCTTTGTTGAATCCAGGGAAGAGAGGCCAAGGTATCTGCCAAAGAATACAAGGTATTTAGGATGTCAGAGTGGAAGTGAGAAGTAAATGGACTTGAACATAGAGTTGGTTAGAGGCTATATAAGTGAGGGCATAAAAGGATAAGAACAACAGCCTGAGAGGTTTGGGTCATATGAAGACTTTGTTAGTGGTAACATGCATTCTTGCAGATAATGAATAGAGTAGTCTCACTGGGTTGAGAGGACCAATGATGGATAAGACTGGAAAGATTAAATGGTTGGGGGTAGGCACTTTATTCTCTAGGTACTGGCCACTTTGAGAGAACTCCGAGTAAAGGAAAAAGTTGGAAAATAGGTATTTGTTTAGGGAATGGCAAGAGTGTCCCAGGAATTCATGGATTAATAGTTGTGCATGGATTATAGTGACAAGCACATGGCACAGTTCATGTATTTTATTAAAAATGTCTATGTAAATGTCTCAAGTGATATTCATATGTGGTTCTGTGGAGCTTTTGCACAGATTTTAGACTGTAATTACCTGCAAAGTCAAAAGAAGTTCTACTTATCCATTTTGTTAAAATCTAATATTCTTCTGCCCTGGTAAGCGAGATGAAAATCTCACCATGGTGATAAATATTTCAGTGAGGAAATGCTGTCAATATTATTAGCAAAGCTGTCCATTCCTGCTCACATTATTCCAGTGTCTGATACTGTGGATTGTCTCTTCTAGGCATGTAATGGCTGCATCATATCAGTCGGAGGCCAGATTCCAAACAACTTGGCCGTCCCCCTGTACAAGAATGGTGTCAAGATCATGGGCACAAGCCCTCTGCAGATCGATAGGGCTGAGGACCGCTCCATCTTCTCAGCTGTCTTGGATGAGCTAAAGGTGGCCCAGGCTCCATGGAAAGCTGTTAACACATTGGTAAGAAGAGGAACAAGTGTCTCATTTTAGTGTTTGCTTTTTTAGAGTCCTAACCCGAATGCTAACTACTAGTGAAGTTAACTAGAGGGCAGGTGGAATGAGTGCCATGCTTAGTGAACTTACTGCGAAGTAGCTGTGTTTCCATGATTGCACTTAAATGCTGGTTATAAACAGACAGTGGCATTCTCATTAAGATTCAGACAATGAAAAGAAGTTCAAACTATTTTTGAACTAGATTTGATATTTGGAATGAGAAACTAGGAATTTTATGTGTCTCGGTGTCCAATTTACATTTTAATGGAGTCTTTTGAGAGGAGGAATAAAGAGTTAGGTTACCCCTTGATCTAATGATACAAGCCTGCATTTTATTGCATATTTTAAGCTATTCATACCCTTTGTGTTGTTTTATTTTTCCCCTATTAATTAGAATGAAGCACTGGAATTTGCAAACTCTGTGGGCTATCCTTGCTTACTGAGACCTTCCTATGTTTTGAGGTAATATATTGTTTTCCAGAACAATGATTTGAAAACTGGGAGATACAGAAATGCATGCTGCATGCTAAGAACACTAGGATTTGGTGTGTAGTGATTTGTTAGTCCAACCACAGTCTTTAAAGCAATGTAGAAAGTGTGTGAGGACAAATGTTCAGTTTCTTCAGCTTAATCTTTCTTCTGGGATTGGTAACAGAGAGACACTACTATCCATGTCCACAAGTAGCACAGCTAAGGCATTTCCTTGCCAAACTAAAGAGGGATGGATTTACTTAGAAGATATTAAAACACAAACCTGGGCATCTCTCGGCATCATCTGTTTTTCATCAGCACCTTCAGATTGTGTCTTTGTTTTGAAATTTCTGAGTGTTTGAGATCAGAATTTTGTAATAGATGAGTTATGATGGTGAGGAACATGGGCAGAGAGGATCTTTTATATTAAACGTTGAAACTAAGTCCTATCATCAAAGGGGAAGTTGTGAATTATCACTTAGTCTCTTCAGATGTTACCACATGTAAGGAATCACTTCTCTGAACAGGGGATAATAAGAGAAACACAATTTGCTGTGCACAATTTGGAAGTGTGAATGGAATTTGAGATGGGATCCTTAAAAATAATGAAAAATTTCAAAAGAAGAGGAAATGTGCCCTTTTATTGAAATGACATTTTGTGTAAACCAGTCTAATAATACCACTTTGAAGAATTAATGTAATTCAATTTAAACAACAGGAATGAGTTTAAAGAGGGCTGGAAGAAAGTCTTTGAGCATTGCACATTATATCTGCCTTCCACTTTTCTGTGCTCTAAACCCTCAGTTTCATTGCTTTTGCCAACCCCTCACAAGCCAATAAAGCAATTGCTTCATGCAGAACTTTATAATAATTAGAAAAGATGAACAAAATATTACCTTTTAATGGAAGAGGGAAGTAATTTTTCTCCCTTACTCCAATGTTTCTCCTTTCCTATCTCATTTTGAAAGTGTCAAAATTCAGAATAACTCTATTTAAGATAGCGTTATTTCTTAGGTACTTAAGGGAAGACACAACTGAATGCATTTCAGCCAAAGGTTGCATATCATATTTGCAAATGGTACTGAAGAATTGCTTCTATTGTATAGTGGCTAAAAATTGACCTGTCTCGAAGAGTGCCAATAGGTTAAGATTAGCTGTTAATAACAAACACCAAAGGAACAGGGTGAGAAAAATTATGTTCTTGACTGAATCATGTTAACCATTAAGATCTACCTGGAACTAGCAAAGTATTGATGCTGTGAATCAGACAGTGTAATTCTGAGGCTATTCAATTGCTGGGAGCAGCAGGGTTTTGGGGAGAAGGGGGACACATCTAAGTTCTTTGACTTTTTTCTTTGATTTATTGACCTTGTGATTACATAAAATAAAAACTCAGTTTAGAAAAGAAGATACTTTTCTCTTTTCTACCATATTGGAACTAGACATTGCTTGGAATTGTTTAATAAAATGTAATATGCCTTACTTCTGAACTGGTTAAAGAAACTCACCTGCTTTCTCCTCTACCCTATCCAGTGGGTCTGCCATGAACGTGGTATTCTCTGAGGATGAGATGAAAAGATTCCTTGAGGAGGCCACTCGAGTCTCTCAGGTAGTGTCCCATTTCCTCTCACTGACTCTGACCAACTGGCATCTAGTTTTCTATGCAGATTTTGTTTTCACACGAAGCTTTTAGGGTCACTTTCTGCTCTCCTCCTTTCTGTGTACTAGCTTCTTACAGGTAACAATGACAAGCTAAAAAAGAAAAAGAAGGCCTTAGTTGATGACTCAATTCTTAGGCTTAGTAGATAAGAGAAAGACCTATGCATTTTTGATCATCCAAATTAATATGTTCGGAGACTCTGGGAATGTAGATGGATGAGAACCTATGCTGGATGATTAATAAGTATCTTGACCTCTTCGTGAGTTCCATGCTGGTCAAGTTATTCCTGGGACTCCCCATCTCCAGGACTATCCAGACATGCTCATCATTATCTAGTGAAAGATTTCTTGGCTTTTAATTCTCACACCTGGGGATTGGTCTTAATCAACCATGCAACTTTATTAGTAAGTCCCCTTGTTCACCTATTGATTTCTTTTTCCATCCTCACACACTGCATCTGTGAGTTAACAAAAATGTTTATAATTTTCTAGTGACTTAGACACCTTTCTTAACTGCCCCAAGCTTTTACTTCCTCTGTTGGTGTTACCTTGGTGTGCTCCATTTAAGATTTACCCAGCAGGGTTATTGATTTGCAGACCTCGCACCGTGGAGGATGAAAGTAATGTTTTCCTTTAAAAAGCTTTCAAAGGCTAGTTGGGGTTTAAAAAAAAAAGAACAATTCAGAGACGAGTTTGATGTTAGGCAAGTGGAATTTGAAGGGAGCTGAAGAAGGAAGTCAGAGGCATTTCAAAGTGGGAAAGGATCGTAGATTGTTCTGAACACAAGAACCTGGGACCCTTTCCTCTGTGATAGCTGGTCATCAAGGATGCTTGCTCATGGAGAATGTGTAGAAAGATAATGAGTGAGAAAAAGGTAAAGTCTGAAGAAAGGAAATCAATGGGGTTAGAGCTTATATTTGTGTGGATGTCCATTACTGAAGGACATCTCTGTAATGGGTCAGTTAACTAACTTTTATACTTCAATCCTTGCCCAAGATCCTGCTGTGTTCCTGTTCAGAGGGGCCACAAACAACTCCCTACATTCGAGGGGTAGGATAAGGTTCTCTTTTTTATCTCTGCCAGGCACATTTCAGCCTCAGAGGGCTTCAACTCAGTAGAATTTATTTTATTTTTCTGTCAACATGTCAGATGAACCTACATAGGGCCACAGTTTTGTAATAGAGATGTCCTTTTGGAATATATTCTTGTTCAAGGCTATCCATCATGGTAGAACAGAACCCATTATATTCATTTCAACATATTTAGAGTAAAATCCCATTGTTCCTTCATTTGTTTACTCATTCAATATATAGTAGCTAAAAGATACTGTTTTGGTCTCACTGTCAAAGGATATAATCATGGAAAGATAATCTAATAATTCATCTGTATTTATCTCTATATTTTTGCATATATATACACATAAACAGACACACCATATTTGTGGGTATACACTCACACACTATCTGCACTCACAGATTTTCTTTGCTTGTACTATCAAAGCATGAAATAATTATAATTAGATATAAGCATTGCAATAGAGAAAATTTGGAATGCTGAGGGAGACTGTAAGAATTTCGATGTCCATTTCTCCCCAGGGGATTTTAAAGCGAATGTCTGATGATTGACTCAGAGTTAACTGGGTGAAAATCTGCCGTGTGAGTAGAAAGAAAGAGGATGTATATGTAAAAAGTTGAAGGTGAGAAAGACCATAGGAAACACATAAAGCATTCATTACATATCAAGGACATAAAATACAGCACTGACTGTACTGCTGTAGTACAGAAAGGGTGAATTACAGAGAAACACCGAAACCATGGAGAATGGTTCGTGAACTCCTCTGGCAGTTCAGGATGGAGCTGGCAGTGCTCTGGAATAACATGGAGAAGAATATCAAAGTACGATACTCATTGAAGGGAATTGGTGAATGGGTAGAGGGTAAGGTTGAAAGTTAATGAGAATGACTAGGGTTTCTGATGCAGAGACAACAGGGCTGGAAGGTAGTGACATGACAGAGGTGAGAAATGCTGGAGAAGGAGACAGTTTAGTGGAAGGAATGTATCCCATGTTAGATCATTTGAATGGGGCAGCCTGAGAGGAATCCAAAGGGTGAACAGGTGAAGGCAGAGAGTGGTGAATATTTATAATTGAGGATGAGGAGATGAGTTAGTGGGGTTGGAGAGACAGCTTAGTGATTCAGTATACACACACACACACACACACACACACACACACACACACACGCATGCACACACACACATATGTATACACACACACACACACACACGCGCACACACACACACATATGTATACACACACACACACACACACACACACACACACACACACGCACACACACACACATATGTATACACACACACACACACATATGTACACACACACACACACACACACACACACACACCACTTACATGTTGGGAAGCTCCAGAAGGATCCATCACCACTGGCATCCACAGGTATGACCATTATATGCACACACACACACACACAGAGCCACATACATCTACATATGATTAAAATAAGGTAAAATTTAAAGGAATATGTAAATATTGACTTTGAAATTAATAGCTTATCCTTTACAGTGACACCAGCATTCTAGGGCCTCATGGGAAATAAAGGATGATGTGTCTTGAGAAAAAGAAGTGTGAAAATGTACCTTAAAGTTTAAACTCTATTTACAGTGTTCAAGGAGATATGTTAAAGTTAACACATGCATAAGATGATGAGTTTAGCATAGTGACCAGAGGGGCTTAGAGAAATCTTCAAGAAGGCAATGTGTGGCCTAGGCTTTGAAGGTAAGATGAAATATGAAAAATCACACTGAGGAGAAAAGACGATGGACACATAGGGAAGATAGGCATGGAGACGAGTAAATACTGCAAGTGGTCCAGAATGCAGAATCCCAGAGCATAGGGGAGGAGATACATAGATGGGCAAGATCACCAGGCATCCTCTTCATTTAGTAGGAAGCAGTCAGTCTGGGTATGGAGGGACACCTTAACATTGTCCCAGGACAACCGAGAATAGGAAGAAATTCAAGACTGAAAGGCAGCCCAGAACACTGCCAAAAGAAGCACTTGTTAAGGTTAATAAGGAAATATATTTGACTTGATATTCAGTTGCCATCACCATACTCTAAAAACAGGATTAGGCTTATCAACTTCAGACAAAGGAGTTCATCTTCAAAACTGAAAAATAAAAACAAAAAACAAAATAAAACTGGAGGTTAGGACTGTCCTTTAAGCTTATTAACATTTCTTACACATTTAATTTGCATTTTGAGTAGGAAGTTGTAGCATTTGCCAAAACAAGTGAGGACAGAAATAATTTGACCCAATAATAATCTGCAGGTACAGAGTAAAAATGATGGATCTGATAGAAGGGAAGGACACTATATTTGTCTCATCCATAGATTCCTCTTTTCTCAAACTGTCTCAGAAGCCAATATTTGGGATTTCAGGATTCATTTGTAGTTTGCTGAGCCCTTGGCATTGTAGAAAAGCACTTGCTCCTACTGTAAGCAGAGCATGACCTTATTCTTACAAAACAGACTAGCTAATGAGTGTCTGTTGTATGTCTGGCCTTAAGTTTTCTACAGGGACTGGCTTGTTATTTACTCAAGCTACACAACTACCTGATACTATACATGGAATTTGTGCTCATGGTTTCAATTTTGTTTTTTGTTTGTTTGTTTGTTTGTTTGTTTGTTGTTGTTGGCAGGAGCACCCAGTAGTCCTGACTAAGTTTATCGAAGGGGCCCGGGAAGTGGAGATGGATGCTGTTGGCAAAGAAGGAAGGGTATGTACATCCTCTCACTTTTTCCATCTTTGTCTTCTTCCCCTCTTGAAACATTCACAGGTTAGAATTCACAGCTTCTAAAAGTGGTATGTCTGAACATAGTGGGGAAGCTGTTCAATCAAAACTACCACTGCTACAACAAGCATCACCCCACCCCCACTGCCCCACTTCCCTAATAACAAATAAGACAACAAAACCCAACTCTAAAACCCAACTCTTGAAGTCTTTGAAGATGACTGAATGGAAGTGTCACGGGTATCTCATTCCTCGAATTTCAAACTGTTAGCATTTCTCTTTGATGATGTTCAGTATCAATTATCATCCCACACTCATCATTCTTTTTGAATAGATCTTTCATTCTCATTTTCTTTTGTCTGTGGAATTCCTTTTATGTTTCAACGAGTGTTATAAAAATACCCAAATACTTTGCTTTCTAAACTTTCTAATTGAATCTCTGATTTTTCTTCTCTTATTTCTCACTCTCTCCCTCCTTTTCATTGGATTAATAAATGTAGCCAAACAGAATTGTGTAGGCAGAACAATAACATAAAATTAGCTTACCATATCACACCTGGAATGGCTGGAACACTGAATGCCTCCCACTTCAAGGAGAAAGGGATCTGGAAGAGTGTTTCGCTTGAACTTGCTGGTTGTCTTAATAAAGCATTTGTGATTTATCTTGAAATGTAGTACTTTATGTTTCAGAGAGGCATGTCATTTTATTTGCTTCAAGGATAAAGTAAAAAATTGGCCTTCATCTTTTGTTTTGCAAATAATTCAAAACACTGCCAAATATATCAAATCATTTTCCCTAACAGATTAGCAGTTCAGAATAGATTTTTCTTATTTTCTTTTAAATTCATGATAGTTTCTATTAACTGCAGAATCTCATAATCCTGATTTGAAGCACTCAGAGATACTATTTCCAGTCTCCTGTCTTTAAGGATAGGGATTTTTGCTGAAGCATCTGCAGAGGGTGTTAATCTAGTTCTTTTAACTTATTGTTGACAAAAAGCACACATTCCTTTAAAATAGCACATGGTGGTTGGGTGGTGGCGGCACACACCTTTGATCTCAGCACTCAGAGATGCAGAGGCAGGTGGATCTCTATGAGTTCAAGGTCAGTCAGATCTACACATAGAAACCCTGTCTTGAAAGCACCAAAAAAGGATTAAAAAATTACACATGGTTTTTGCCTTCATGTTTATTCAGGATTTTGGATGGATTCTAGGACCTGGAAGATGCTAGGTTAGTGCTCTGCCATTGAGCCACACTTTCAGAACTGTTAGGTTAAATGTTGGACTCCTCTTTTTGTTTCAGGAAGAGAGTTTCACCCATTATCCATCTCCAGATAATGTTTTCCTTCCTACAACTCTCTCCTAATCTACTGTTTTAGATCATAGAGTAAATTTCCCTTTCTTTCCACATTTACTATTTGAAGCTAGAGATAGAAGGCAAGAGGAATGTTATTGTAAATCTATGGATATGGAGGATGGGGACTGTCCTGGAGACAGGTGCGCTTGTCCATTACTGCTGCCAATGGAGCCCATGCTGGCTCCCTGGTTTTGCTCTGTGTTCCTGGGATATATACTAGGTTTCTCCCTGCAATCCATTGCACATTGTCCCATAATCTGTCTTTTGGAAATGTTTCAGGTTACTCACACAAATTTAAAATTTGTTCCCTGAAATGGACAAATCACTCAGGTTTATCATAATTCTCCTTAGTTCAATGGTATGATAGCTCCTGTTTCCTAGATTCTTAGATAATACACACACACACACACACACACACACACACACACACACACACACACAGAGTCAATCTTTCACAAACATGTGCATCTAGGCATTCACACACTCATACTCACATATATAAATACACATAGACTTACACACACACACACACACACACACACACACACACACACACACACACACACTTGAGCTCATTCACATGTATTCTTTGTTTTACGAACCCTCTGTGAAGATAAACACCATTGTTAGTCCCCTTTCATTAGAAACCAATGCCACTCAACCTTGTCTAGGTCTCAGAGTTCAAAAGTGGCATCAGAAGAATGGAAACTCAATGCCACTCTTATTTAAACCATTTATAAATATGATGAATAAATAAATCTGTGTGCTTTACAACAGTCTTATACAGCCATGGAATTATTCTTCTCACAGTAAGCCTCATAAGTTCCCAAGCAACACATCTTATTAACATATAGACTAGTGATTGAGGTTATAGGCTTCAGAATCTGACCGTCAAGGGTTCAAGTTGCTCTGAATTTCACTAGTGACACAAACTTCATCATTCATCTTTATATTCCCTTTGTTTCTTTATTATAGAGGACAAGAATATTTCCTAGTCTCTCAAACTTCACTTTATAGATCTCTGCATTAAATCTTCAGTCTTTCTCTCTAATTCACCAAAATTTGAAGGTGTGTGATGTATGATGCCGTTCACCTCACTGAACATTCACCTCTCTTGTCTTCTTTCCCAATGTCTAAAAGATAAAGCTGTTTCCACTGTAGTTTCCTGTGCCATCCTCACTGTCACTATGAGTTGACTTAGTCTTTTCCTGTTTATACCTTTGGCAATCAGTAGAAGAGAAAAAAAACAGTATCTTTGTCCCTCTCTGTTCTCTCTAGAGGCTCCTTGTCACCTTACATTGATACTCAGAAAGTGGAGCAGCTCTTTCTCCTGCTCTTAATGGGAGTTTAGCAGAGTAATTCACTAATGGTGCCCAAACTGGTGAAGCATCAAAGGGGGTAGGTGATGGAGTAGTATCTGGATATAGATGTTTGACAACTGTTAAAAACTCTCCTTTCGACAGGTCATCTCCCATGCCATCTCCGAACATGTTGAAGATGCAGGTGTCCACTCAGGAGATGCCACACTGATGCTACCTACACAAACCATCAGCCAAGGAGCCATTGAAAAGGTCATCATTTATAAATGGAAGCAAAATATGAAAACCGCCACCACAGCAATAGGAAAATCCCTTAGATTTTAAAAACACTAGGTTATGATGTAAGGCATACTATAGCTTACATTTAACAAGGAACATCCTTACTCTTAACTAGCTGAATGTCTTAGAGATGATCTCTTTCACTGGTTAGAGCCGGATAGGTTGTGTGATAGTTCAACCTTTAATGTACATCGGAACCATCCAGGTGAAATACCTGCTAAAACCGCTGCCACCACTGATGCCACGATTCTGGAAACCTCTCTCAGTAGTAATTCCTAGAGTTACTATTACCAGGAGTCTCAGGACCAGACAGAGAGTTTGGATATCAGAGCAACAAAAAGTGATACTTTTGAGGAGTGTAGAAGCAGGTTGCATCAGCCACATGGAAACCTCTGGAACCTGGAACCTTGAGTTCTACTCCAAGCCAGAACTTTGTGGTATTTCTCTTGACAACTCTTTGAGAGCAGTTCCTTTAAAGAAGTATCCAATATGACTGCTTCAGCACCCCATATGCATGGCAAGGTTTTATGTAGAGTTTGCTATCTTAAATCAGTATTGAGAACTTAAGGGAAGTCAAATTGACTTGGCTATTTATAGAAAGCTTTTCCTGCTTTCCTGCCATAAGAATTTGTGTCAGTCTGTACATTTCCTTTGGGTGCATCTGAAGATTTTTGCTCTAGAGTATGGAGGTGATAAAATGCTTTGTAATAACAACAGCGTAGGAGTTTTAAAAGTCCTTAGATTTAAAATATGATTCATTTCCTCATGTTAGGGCAAATAAGCAAAAAGCCCAAGATTTTCTTAAGTCTCTCAGACAGGACAGGACATAGACCAGTGGTTCTTCTCAATTTGTGGGTTGTGACCCCCTTGGAGGTCAAATGACCATTTCACAGGGGTCACCTAAAGCCATTGAAAAACAGATATTCACATTATAATTTGTAACAGCAGCAAAATCATAGCTATGAAGGAGCAATAAAAATAATTTTATGGTTGGGGGCCACTACAATGTTAGGATCTGAATTAAAGGATTGCAGTATTATCAGAGTTGAGAACGACTGCCATAGACTGTGCTTCCATTCATAGCCAATTAAGTTGCTGCCCCACTCCTGTACCTGTGATGATTGGAGAGTTCTTGCTTCCTGTCATCATTGTGCCTCTTGACATGGGAACCTGTTTCTTGCTAGGTATAGGGGCTCCAACCTTTGACATATACAAGGCCTCCCTGCAGGCAAGCACTATTTCTTTTTTACCATAATATCTATCCTTGTAGAGTTCAGAGTAACAGAAACCAACATAAAATAAACATCCCTGGCTGCTTTGCAGGACCATGTATTTTGTAAGCCTGCCCTTCTCAGTAGGTAGGCCATTAGATTGATGTTTGGTCTGAATTGAAGTTTCTGGTGTTGTAGGAAGTGTTCAGAAAGATTTCATTTAACCTTCAGTGTAAGAACAGAGTACATAATTGTAAGAGATAGTACTTTGTGCATTACAGATTCTCTTGTAAAATTATCTATTTCTTGATGCTTAATATTATCCATTATTGCTATTAATTATCATTATGAATGAAGATACAAGTTTCTATAGAGAGCAATTAAGACCATCTAGATAGAATTCTGCTTTTCTTTAAACATCCACTATGCTCTTTATCACAGTGTCATTGTCCTTTTTTGCTCTAGGTGAAGGATGCAACCAGAAAGATTGCAAAGGCTTTTGCCATCTCTGGACCTTTCAATGTCCAGTTCCTTGTCAAAGGAAATGATGTCTTGGTAAGGAATGTTAATGACCTTGGAGGACTTTGCTATCTTATAAGGTTATGTTGGGTCATGTTGGGTTGTGCCTTGCCCTGGTATTCTCTTTGACCTGGCAGCTGCTCCTGTCTGAGAGGGATGTTACATAGTGTGTAATGTCTCTCCTGTTTGAAGGCAAGGGCTCTTGATGGCACTGATGCGTCACTCACAGCTTTGTGAAGTACTTGATGTACTGAAAGATCACCATATTCCATCAACTGTGAAGCAAGATAAATGTGTGCATATCTTACAGTGAACAGTGTGTGTATTTGTGAGTTCTTTCATTGAAATTTGACTTACTCCTTACACAGAGAACAAAGTTGTTTTGTAACCCATCTTGAAAGACAAAATACAATCTAGGCCAATTAGATTATTTCTAGTCATTTTATTTTATTCAAACTATTAGTAACCAAAATCTGTTCACTACTCACTGAAGAGTCAAGTGGGGATTACAGTGATGTATGGGCATATCCTCCAACTTCAGATACTTTGTAACTTAACAAGGACTGGGAGGAAAATGAATTCAGAGATAACTAGAAGTATATTAATAGCTTTAATAGTTACCAGAGGGTTGTGTAAATGTCTTTGGAGATCATGTTTGCCAGGGTAAACACATGTGTACATGCACACATGCTCACACACACACAAACAAATACACATATGTGTATATGCACATACTGAACACATATTTGAATATCATGTGTTGTCTGGAGAAAATAATGAAAGGTTTAAAGAAAAATTTTATATTGGGAGTGGAAGTTTTCAGGATAGCTGGGATTTTGGTAGGTTGAAGGTAGAGAGGGTGTTACACATGATCATCTACAACAGTGAATAACAAGAACACTTTGGGAGATATTAATTTATCAATCTTTATGTTTAGAGAAAGTATTTTTTCCTAAATGAAGACTAGAACTGAATCATGGAAAGTAGGACTTGGGCCAGTAAAGTGGTGTCAGATAAGAGAGATAGATATTGAAGTATGTATTCCAAAGATGATAGAAAGTTTTACCAGCCAGTTTTTAATATGAAGCCATCAGAATTCCAGTGGGGACTTTTCAGTTAGGGGTGTGACATTATCCTAACTCTGTATTAAATGAAACGTGTCATAAATGTGCAGGGAGTGACCTGGGGAAATGGGATGAAAAAGAGTCAAAATTCAAAGATAATGTCCTCAAAGAAACCAGTTAGCCAAAAATCTGATCAGTGGAGATAAAGGGGATAGGATTGGGGAAGAGAGTTAATCACAGAAGGAAACTAGAGGTCAGAATGAATATTAGGATTGTTGTTACTGGCTTTCATATTTCTTCCCTTTTGGACTTCTCCATTTAGGTGATTGAGTGCAACCTGAGAGCATCCCGATCCTTCCCCTTTGTTTCTAAGACTCTCGGAGTGGACTTCATTGATGTAGCTACCAAGGTGATGATTGGAGAGAAGATTGATGAGCAGCGGCTTCCTACCCTGGAGCAACCCATCATACCCGCTGACTATGTTGCCATTAAGGTAACATTTTATAGGATGTGTCATTTTATGAGTAGAGATGAGATAAAAAGGAACATTTGCCCCCAAATTTTTGTGACTTAGTGGACCTGCTGGACTGATCATCTTCATTTCAGAACATGCTAATGTTGTACTGTCAGCAGCCTCATCTCATGTGAACTATTTGCATTTATAAAAACATTGACAACTATCAAGGATAACATAGCCTCAAAATCATCTAACCAGTGGTTCTGCAGCTGACACATGCTGCTGGTTTAGTTAAGAAATTAAAATTTTAGGCAATCTTGTCCCGGGCAAGGATAAACTATGGGAAGGCTCTAGGAATTCATGAGATTCATAAAGTGGTTATCCTGAGGGGCTGGTTAAATTCTTATCATCGTGGCTGCGTTTTTTGAATTTGTATTTTCTTCCGTGGCACAGATTTTCCACTTGTAAAATTAAAATAATAGTTTGTAGTGGAGCAATGAGGATGATGGAATTGAAATTATATTTTAATAATATCTTAATCATAAAGTCACTATATTCCTCTAGTTGCCTCAGTATACACAGGGTACTCATTATTATGAACTACGGTGATGGATAGACATGAGCATTTGTGAAATACACAAATACATTTGAATTTGTTAGATGAAGCACACACAGCGACATTAATTTATATTGTGCAATACAGTTATGTGACATTGACATATGTTGGATGTCTTTGAAAGAGTGGTTTTCAACCTGTGGGTCTCAATCCCTTTGGGGGTCAAATGGTTCTTTCACAGGCATTGCATATCGGATATACAGCCTATCAGATATTTACATTACAATTTATAACAATAGCAAAATTGTACTTATGAAGTAACAATGAAAATAATTTTATGGTTGGGGCGTCACCACAACGTGAGGAAGTGTATTAAAGGGTCACAGCATTAGGAAGGGTGAGAACTACTGTATTGAAATGATTCTGTTCTTATATGTACTGGTGGCTCCAATCATAAATCTGCTTCTGCTGAGATCCTGACTTGTGGCATTAGCTATAGGTCTTTAAGTTGTATCTGGGAATCAAAAATACAAAGGTAATAAGTTAGGATTCCTTGGATTGTATAATGTACTGAGACAGAATCTTAGTTTTTCATTGTTAAGTGTTTTTAATGGTTACAAATATGTAACACACATTAATTTTATATTTGAGATCAGAAGATAGTAGCCAGCAAAAATATTTTTCCACAGTAGATACTGCTTAGATTTATTATTATTATTGTTTATTCTTCTCTCACACAATACAAACTAACCACAGCCTCCCCTACCTCCACTTCTCCCAGCCCTGCCCCCAATTTCCCTGGGATCCACTGCTCCTCCATTTCCAATCACAAAAGAGCAGGCTTCAAATGATAGCAATAGAACATGGCATGATAAGATGAAATAGACACAAACTAGGCACAAACCCTCATGTCAAGGCTGGTCAAGGCAGCCCAGTAGTAGATATTTTAAATTCTTTTTATTAACGAACATAGGGAATGTGCTTATTTTTTACATATGTATGAATAGATATTATTCCAAATAAGTGTAAAATTTTAAAGTTCTCTGATTTTACATCTTCTCTTCATAGTTGTCACTATGAATAAGGAACACATGGCAATCTCACTCAGATGATCCAGTAAAATGATTGCAAGCTCATTTTCCCATAACTTAGAAGTGCCAGTATCAGTGGAAGGATTGTCTAGACCAGATGAATAGGCATATGTGAGAAATGAGAACTTGGTCCTTATGAGTCACGCTGATAAAATAATTGAAAAGGAAGCACTTCAGTGTTCCTGCTTATATGGAAAAACATAGAGAAAAAGGTTTCCAACCAGAATGTTTTCAAAGCTTTTAAGAGGTGTCAACAACACTTTAATGTCTCAGAAGTCAGCTTACAGACAGCCATGTCTGGCAAGGTAGCTTGCTGCAAGTTCAAATGAACAGAACAAGATGACGAATGTTCCAAAAGCCTATCAAGGGGAAAATGTGTTTGAACTCTGTATTAGGCAGACGAATGCCCAGAGATGTTGTTTGAAATAACTCCAATAAGAATATGTGCAGGCCAGATTAGAAGTACTGGTCTAGACTGGTCACAGGGGATCTATTTACGGAAATCATCTGTGATTACTTAGCCCAACTTTTGGGCCAGGAGTACAACATTTTCTTGGAACAGAATTTTAAAGCTATTTTTCAAGTTAGAGTTTGGACCAGAGTGAAGTTATTTTTTTCTGTTCACTATGGCCTAATGAATGCTGTGGGAGGTGATTTGCCAAGTGTCTTTACCTCCCATCTCTTTTTATCCTTTATCTCATGTGTTTTCCTTGCCGATTACATCTGACAGGCTCCCATGTTTTCCTGGCCCCGACTGAGGGATGCTGATCCTATTCTGAGATGTGAGATGGCTTCCACTGGAGAGGTAAATAGTTAATGATCCATGAATAATTTTGGTAAATATTCTTGGAAGTCTATGGTTCTATGACCTGAAAATCGTCTTATATGTAAAGTGGTTAGAGAAACTCAAACTTCACAAACTTTTCCTTCCCCAGAGGATTTCAAAGATTTCAGAAGTTTGAAATAAAAATATATCTTCTACCTCTTTTTGTAACAGAGTTGACATTTTTACATGTTACATGTGAACTTGGGAATTGAATATATGTATATTTAATTCATTTCCACATTAGCTACTGTGAACAACAATCATGTATTTCTCTGAGTATGTCCTGAGCCAATCCTTTTCAGGCTAATACATGCTTCAGGAAAAACAGTTCATATCCCGCTTTGCTACGATCTAGGCATATCTGCACATCTTTACTAGAAATATGTAGAACGGCAGCATTAGAAAGGCCATGAATGTGAACAGTGGAAACTTCAAATAGACAAGAAATCCCAAGCCCACTTTTGAGGCAGCTTCCTCTTCTTGAGGCTGATCTATAATGGGACTGGCCACTGGATGTCCCTCTTCTCTTGTGTTGGAATTGTGTCAAGTGAAGGTTTCTTTAAGAATTCGAAATGTGTTTTCTCATCGAGAGCTGTCAGATTCTAGAAAGTTCTCTACATGTCAGTGTCAGGACATTTTATGAATCACCTAGCCCTTGACAGACGTACTCCCCTACAACCTTCAGATTCTCATCAGTGCACACTGGAGTGGCAACATCAGACTGTGGGGCATCATTGTTTCTCTTGGTTTTAAGGAAACATCTGAAGAAGAGAATATTTAATTGCAGCGAGTACATGAAGTTTTATATGGTTGCTTGGTTACAAGCATGAGCTTTGATGAGAAGCCAAGAGAGACCAGGAGACAGGCAGTGAGGAACAAACGACTGGTGTTAGAATTGCACTCTTAGAAAGTGGCTCTTGATCCTTTTGCTATGTCTTTTGATTTAGTTGGAAAACAAGACTCACTGCGAACGATGGGTGCTATATTATCCCCAGTTAAGGGATGCTGTTTTCAGGCTCATTCCCATCCCAGGATTTTTTTTTCAGCTGGTCCAGAGCCAGATCAGGGAGAGGCCCCTTTCTTTTATAGTGTTCCTAGGGTGTGGCACCTTGTTTTCAGGGCCAGATCCTCTCTGTTTCATATAGCGATGGTAATAAGAACAACTTAGAAGTTGCTCCTATTTGTTGTCTCCTTTTCCAAACTGGAAAAAGAAAGAATTCTAATATTAAAGCCATTTTTTCCAAGTGTCATCAATGTGTTTTAAATTCTGTTTCATAACTGAAATCAAAATAATAAATCCAGTTTAGAAATCTCAGCTATGCTTCAAAGAGACTTTTACAGGGTTTACGTGGCTTGTTGTAGGACTGTGTAAACTCCTCACTTCTTATCTAATTAAAGGACATTTTATTTTATAGCAGTCAAGTGTGGATGTCATCTTGATATTTACAGGACTATTTGAGTAGCTATTTTTTGTTTTGTTTTGTTTTTAATGGCTAGGCAGAATATTGTTGGGACCTCTTTTGGGTACCTGCACTTCTGATGGGACTGCAGGATTCCTTTCAGTAGAAGTCAGACTCATTAACTTCCATTGACATTGCTCAAGTGGATTGGCCAGTATTTAACTGATTAAAATGTTCGACTGTGGAGTGAAAAGCAGGCATGTACTTGTGGTCAGCTGAAGGTTATACTCATGAGAACTTTCTTTGCCCAGCAAGACAGAGTCATTTGCTTAAAGAACGAATTCAGCCGTCAGCATTATTTACTATAATGGTGACTCTGAACGTGTGCCAGATGATGATGTGCAGAATTGACTCCCATCGTGTTAAAATACACCACTTGTCCTCTAGTTATGGTGGCCGTTTGACTTGTAATTACAGTGTGCAGCAGTTACCCTAGAGGAAATCTCTATAGACCCCCACCAGTTTTCGTTAGCTTGGCATCTTTTCTCCCTCCTCCCCCTTTTTGCCCATGGTTTGGGTATCCAGGATGAGTTGCAGGATATTTTGGTTCAGCTTCTTAAAAACGATAAAGAAGAATAAACCCTTTTGAGACTTTCATGTACTTATTTCCACCTCTTAGGCAGCCAAACCAGTGGCTAAGCAGTTTGTCATTTTTTAATCACTCCTCACCCTGAATTCATGCACTGCTGCATGGTGCACAGACGTATACAGTGATTTAAACATTAACTCATTAATACTTGGAAATTCACCAGAAACTGTGATTTGTATCCAAATAGCTTGCAGTACAATCCCGGATGTTGTTCCATTGAGTGTCGTTGAATAGAGAAGGAATTGCTTATTCATTCATTATGCTTAATTAAAAACATAAGATACATCTGTCCTGGCCAGTCATTTAGTCCTCAGATTCAGATTGCTTGGTCTTTGGGAAATACTGATAAAATCTAGGCAAAGAGTTTATTAGTACATCCCTCTCCGTGTTCCCCCCTTTTTACTTTCTCCTTTTTTGTGTAAGTGCATTTGACTATTCTTCCCTTGTTTATTTTAAATTTTTTATTTAATCCCAAACAGGTGGCGTGCTTTGGGGAGGGTATTCATACAGCCTTCCTGAAGGCAATGCTGTCTACAGGCTTTAAGATCCCTCAGAAAGGCATTCTGATTGGAATCCAGGTGAGTGGTGTGTGGCTGTGCTCATTCTCAGGTAGCACACTGGTAGTGGCCAGGGTGTTAATTGTGGTATAGAGGAGAGGGGCCTTGGCTGCATGCCTTGAAAGATGGTAACTTATGGGAATGGCCACTGTATGTTCCATTTATTCTTTTAGTCTTCTGCTGCTGCAGCAGCAAATACAAAAGTGAAATAAGAAACAGAAAGAAAAGTCTCTACGGAAAGATTCTTTGTTCTAAAACGGATTATTTTAGAAAACCAATGCCCCCTATTCCTTGATTAGACCTTTTCTATATATTTTTCTCATTTTACTCATTTATTTAGAATGTTCTGCAATGTGTGTTGATCAAACATACCATCTACCCCCTATCCTTCCAGATCCATTCCTCCTTTTCTACCCACACAACTTTGTGCCCTGTATCATTTTAAACCCACTAAGTTTGTGCTGTCCATATACTCTTGGATGTGTGGCCTTCACTTGAGGGTGGTCAATCCAACAGGGTCTACATTATTCAAGCAAATTAATGTGCTCTCTTCCAGCTAACAGTTACCAATAATTCTTTAGGTAGGGATGGGACTTCATGCCTGTTTTCTTTCTTCCTGTTGGAATTTTGCGCTTGCACAGGCCTTGTGCATCCTTTTTATGTATATAGGCCAAAGTAAGATGAGATGACTCTAAATCAATATTTTACCACAACAAAAAGAGCACTATTGTTTATTGTTGCAAGTCAAGCATAAATTAATCTTAGGGTAAAAATTTGGAAATAAATTATATGCAACTCCTTGAAATAATTATTGCAACAGTATATACATCTTCTGTTTCTAATTTCCTAAAAAAATAATTGTACATACTTATCAAATGGTCATTCATCTTGACTTGAGATTAGTAATTCTTCTGCCCTTTAAAAACAATGAGTGGTCATATATAGCCCCCCCCCATGCTGTGACTTTAATAAGCTCAAACCCTGCATGTCTTCACAAAAATCAATAAAAGCATAATTAGAAGAGAATCAGGTATTCTCAAGCCTGTGGGTGATTATTATAAATGCTGCCTCATTAGGGTGTCTTAATATTAGCAAATTAGACTCCAGAGACTGGGCAGGTAGTCACTTTGGAGAAGTTTCTGCAAAGAGTAACTTGGGGTTTTGCTTGATGAAGGTGGCCGAAGGACGATGGTGAGGATTTAGAGCAAAGGCTAACAAGATGGCTTGCTACATGAGGCTTAATGGCAGTTTAGAGACAAATCACATCATATGAGTGACTCATCACGTTACAAATGGGTACTGAGTATTATTAAGGCCCAACTAGGAGAATATTGGCCCAACTTTCAGTGACGGCTTAAAGTTTAATGTGAGACCTGGGGACATTCAGAGGAGACCATGCCCTTAGTCCTCATCTTCACAACTAATCAAAACACTGCTAACATTTTCAAATAGCAGTTTAAGAAGGCAGTGATGTATAAAATTGTGGCTTGTTTGGTTCCAGTGCTGCAGGGAAATGTGCCGCAAAATTAATTTGTTCCTATGAAATATTTGTGGGATTTTGGCATCAGTGAACAGGATTTTGCTTTGTAGGAAAAAAGGAGACTTTCTGGATTGGGGAGCAATATTCTTCAAAGCAATGAGGTTTTATTAATTAAAAGTCTACCTTAGAATGCATTATTTTTACAACAATCTTTCAGCAATTACATGAGTTGTTACAAAAAATATTGTTTGTATATGAGGGACTATCATTAGGGATTTAAAAATATCTTTTAGTACAATGTTAAATGTAGTTTAAAATTATTTAATAAAGTTATAGTTATTGACATATCTACAATTCAGAAAAATTGATCAGTAGAATTGTAAGCCTATAGAAAGAGAAAGAATAAAATTTTCTGATTTATTTTATATGAGGCAAAGAACACTTTTCATCCCCAACATTGAATGTTTATATAGTCTCTCTATTCTATTCATACTAATTCTAAAAAGTGCTTACTCATACTGAAAATATGATGGGGTAGACTAGTAGAGAGTCAAAAGCTTTAAGTCTTGGAGGTTCTAGCTCAGCTAGAAAAGGATCTATTCTAAAATCAGCTTTTTACCCAGCACCCACAGCAGTATGGATGCAGTCATCGATGTTCTTTATCCCAGGATACACTTGGAAAAAGTACATGCTATCTATCACTGGTTCAGAAGGGGTCATCCTACCTCCTCCAAACATACAATCAGAGTCAAAAGGGACTTAACAGAGGACTAATAAAGAAATCAAGACCAGGGCTAGAAAGTTTGTCTGAATTGTTCGGGGGAGCTTTTTAATCAAGTTGTGAAGAGAAGTTGACGTTTGCATCTTGTCTTCTTAGGGCCATCATCCACATAGTATGATAGGCTTCATAGAACACTGAGAGACATATCATTGCTGTGAATTTCCTTTATCATTCCTTCATGAAGCAATGGAGAGGATGTTAAGCATCTACCTCCTTTGTAGTGACAGTTGTCTTTTCCCTTCTCCATAGTCCCCAAGTTAAGTACATGCTCTGAGTAGAAATATTTAATGAAGACACTTAAACTCATTCATCTGGCACAATGGGTTCCAAAAGAGAACTCAGAGAACAGAGAGACACTGAGTAGAGAGCAAGGTGACTGTGAACTGGAAAACTTCTTCACTTAGTGTCACAGGTTGAAAACATTTTAAAATAAGCATTTATTATTAGCAGGTTAATTTTATTATGTGGAAAGCAGTGTGTGTCCACACACACGCACACACTTGCTGTATGTGCTAATCTTGCTAAATCTGTATTTCTCTTCCCCATTGTAATCCTTTACTCATACAATCGCTTTCTGTACTTGTTATGTCACAGCCCAGAGTCAAATCACTCAGAAAGTGTATCATCATTCTTGTGTACCTAGGACTTAGGAGACAGAAAAGTCAGGATGCTGATTTTAACAAAGCATCTTTGTCAGCTTAATTGCCATGTGCACTGCGTCTTTACCAAGAAGCCTTCCACAGTCTAGGGCATTTGTAATATAAGAAGCATAATATGGGTTTATGAGGCAATAGAATCACCCTTGATTTCCCTGCAGTCATTGCAGCCACCTTTCATCCTGTCACGATGTATTTTTAGTCACTCTGAGAAGGCAATCTGCCTTGTTTTGAGGTTTTCTAGAATACCCTTTAACAATGAGTGATTTATTCTAGAGGA
Organism: Cricetulus griseus; assembly: GCF_003668045.3. Taxonomy (NCBI): domain Eukaryota; kingdom Metazoa; phylum Chordata; class Mammalia; order Rodentia; family Cricetidae; genus Cricetulus; species Cricetulus griseus. Next base: position 420,975,221 of record NC_048595.1, read on the forward strand.
GATGGAGTGCACTCTCTGTGTTTCCCCCTCTGATTGGGCTATTCAGTGATGCTGGTGAAGTGGCAGGCACCAGCCTGACATCTGGGCTTCAGCATTGCTCAGAAACACAAAGCAAGCGTTTATTTGAAAAGACGACTCCAAGTGACATGAATAACCTTTTATCTTCAAAGAGGCATCGTTAGGAACAACCACACAGTTGTCAATCCAGGCAACCCTGTAGCATCCACAGACATCACTTAGTGTTAACTTGGCTTTCTCTTCTGCAGCCGGAAGTTGGCTTACTGTGAAAATGATCACCGACGGAAATGGATATTTATTCCACTTTTAAATGAAACTCTTTCCTTATAACCATTTCCAAGAGCAAAAACTAACTTGTGCTTTTCACCCCTACAAAGGAATGGGTTCTTATGTAGGTATTTTCAATCGGCTTTTAAATCTGAGCTTACTCAGATATAAGCTGACAGTGGTAATTTCTTTTTGTAGAGAGGCTGTTTTATGTGTCACAAGTGTTCAATACATGTTTGATAGAAGTTTATAATGGATCTATGGAAGCAAACACCCCACACCAGAAGGCAGAGTGGTTCTCTAGTTGGGAACTGCCAATACTGTCATGTGGGATATTTGTCTTTTCCACTTGGGGGACAGCAGTGAAACAGCTCCATAATAAGGTCCTGTCTGCTATCTGCAGGTCCTAGAGGACTCGCTGACTTATTTTATTTTAAAATGGCAAAGAAAAAAAATTGCATTATAGTACTCCTCCCTTAACATTTTTCGTCGTGACTTTGGTCAAGGTTAATACATCTTGACCTCAAATTGCAAAATGAGTAAAGGATAGCCCTTCCAGCCTCTTTCAGTTCCATTTCTAAACTGAAGTGTACATCAGAAGGACCTGGAGGGTTTGAAAACTGTATATGACTGAGATACCTACCTGATGCAATCCATCTGGGTGGAGCCTAAAGTTTCCTACTTTTAGTAAGTTCGAATGATGCTGATGCTCTTGCTTTGGGATGTCTGGGAACACCTTGCTTGTGGTAGTTCACTTTTGAAACACCAAAGAGAAACTGGTTAGCACATTATTATTATCACAATCCCTCAGTGACTTTTTGCTAAGGGGATGTTTAAGAGATTGAGAGTCATTAGTTAAGTGTGTGACTAATGCACCAATTATCCAGGTATTAACTGAGACCTCTCTTGTCATTTAGTACAAACTTAAGTCTGTATGTGTTTATTAGAAAGTCCAAATGCAATATTCCATATGAGGGGGATTTGATAAAATGCAGAAATTCATTTTGCACATTTCATATATGTTTCTTATAAGGAACCTTAAACTATGAGTCATATATAATGGATCATCTTATTTACCCCTTGCTTCCTAGGCAAGATCACACTTGAGCATGCTAGTGTCCTGTTATGCCTAGTGTATATGTTAAGGCCTTGCTGTATACTGCTTTAAATTGTCATAGTGTCAGTCAGTAAGAACTATTTTGTTTTCTCTATTATTTTTTAATTTAATTTAATTTTTATGTAGAGTCACGAAATGATGGTATCTAAACTCATTTATTCCTGTTTAGTCCTGAGTGGAAATAGAAAACTATTATAACCCTTGGTGTGGTTACAATTCATGTTATAGAAGGCTGGCTTGAATAACTCCTGTGCCTGTCTTAGCACAGATTCATTGCATTGCATTTATCTTTTCTATTTGCCAGTGTTTTCCTCTCACAAACAGCAGTTCTGGGATTGAAAGGGTCAGAATCTAAAAAGAATTTATATTTGAACATAGTCTTCAAAGTCATTGTCTAGGATGTAGATCTGTTCTGACAACCTTCACATGTAAATATTGGGAGACTTTATGGGCCAAGCATTATAACAATTTTACAAGGATCTGAATATGTTTTTGATCACATTTCTTAGTTTTTAAGCTAGGAATAGGAGAATATCCATGTTTTTTTTTCAAACATCACTAATGCTATTTGTAAATCAATCACAAGACATTTAGAGAAACAGCTACATTATATTATCATCTAAACAAAACCTTTTTTCAAAAAGTCAGCAAAATGAACTCATTTAAAGAAGAACAGATACGCTTTTTTGCAGATGTTTTTATTTCAAATAGAAACAAGATTATTTTACATGTCAATCCCAGTTCCATCCCCCTCCCCTCTTCCCCTACCACTCCCCTCCCCAACTAAGACCCTACCTATCACATATGCTTTCTGCTCCACAGGGAGGCCTCCCATAGGGTGTCATCAGAGTCTATCATATCCTTTGGGATAGGGCCTAGGCCCACCCCCATGTGTCTTGGCTCAGGGAGTATCCCTCTATGTGGAATGGGCTCCCAAAGTCCACACCTATGCTAGGGATAAGTACTGAGCTACTACAGGAGGTCCTATAGATTTTCGAGGTCTCCTCACTGAAACCCATGTTCCTGGGGTCTAGATTAGACCCATGCTGTTTTCCCAGCTATCAGTCTGGGAACCAAGTGTGGCCCATTGTTCAGGTCAGTCTGGACCCCTTTGCTCATCACTTGTCCTTCTCTCAAACTGGATTCCAGTTCAGTTCAGTGATTAGTTGTGGGTGTCTGCTTCTACTTTCACCAGATGCTGGATGAAGGCTATAGAATGGCATATAAGTCAGTCATCAATCTCATTTCAGGGGAGGGAATTTAAGGTAGCCTCTCCTCTGTTGCTTAGATTGTTAGTTGGTGTCATCTTTGTAGATCTCCAGACCTTTTCCTAGTGCCTGATTTCTCTGTAAACCTAAATGTCTCCCTCTATTATGGTATCTCCTTTCTTGTTTTTTTCTATTCTTCCTCTGACTCAACCTTTCTGCTCCCTCATGTCCTCCTTAGCCCCCCTCTTCTCCCCTTCTCATTCTCCTAGCTCCCTCCTCCCTCCCCCATGCTCCCAATTTGCTCAGGAGATCTTGTCCCTTTCCCCTTCTCCAGGGGACCATGAATGTCTAAAGAAGAACAGATATGCTTTTAAGCATACATGATTTTAAAAATATTAGGTACTAAGGCATTCATGATAATAAGGTCAAGGTTAGAATTCAGTCTTTGGGTAGATCACTCATCTTTGTTGTGTGTCATCCTTAAGATTACCTTGCAAGCCACAAACTCTTAAACAGAGGGAATACTTAGAAATGGTGAACCTCTAATGACAATGGGTAGGCATCTAGGGAAATCAGGTTCAGCTAAGGTCCTAGGAAGGATACAACAACCTATTGGCAGAAGCTGTCTGAAGAATGAGCTGAGACATTAGGAAAATATATGTGGATATGGGCGTGTATGGTGGGAAAGATTGTTTTTGTTATAATAAGTGGTAAAATAACCTGGAATTTAATACTAGTTTACAGGGACTGGAATCTAGACTCCAGGAAGATGAAAAAAAAAAACAAAACAAAACAGCAACTGTCTTAATGCTAATGATACTAATCAATATTTCTTGAGAACTGTTACCAGCCCAGAAACTGCTAATCTTAGAGTAGGAACACTTTGTAGTGATTGCTAATAAATTACTCTACTGGACAATCACAATGACCAAATACCACAAGTATCATTACCACGGCACTGAATGGATCAGGAGATTACCTCAGAGAAAAGCTAAATCACCCAGGGAGACACAAGCTGGTGAGCTGTGAAGCCTCACGAGATAGGAGCATTATCATTTCTCTTTTAGAAGTGAAGAAGTGTGGCCAAGGGTATTAAGTGTTCTGAGCATACACTTTTAGGGGATGATAAAGCCAGGATTTGAAGTGGAACTTTGTACTCTAGGGTTTCTTAGAAGTGGGCGTTTCTAGGACAGTGAATGAGTTATTAAAGACAGTGTGAAATTAGAACTCACCAATGACAGCAGATTGCTTGGAATAACAAAACAGCTAGGTGCCAGCAAGGTTGACTGGTGTTCAGATCTCAGCCTTAGTGTCTTCCTAGGCAGGCAAAGAAACCATACACAAAGAAACCGTGTGGATCTAAGCAAAGATGTCGAGGACTCAATATGAGTGAAAGGGCTCAGAGATAGATGGAAGGCAGAGAACAAGATAACATAAAAGGAATTTCACTACATTGGAGAATATGTAATTTATATTAAGTAAAAAGAAACATATAGAATTTTCTTTTGCAATGTTGAGAGGGACACCTTATTGAATGTGTCCAAACAAAGATAATATGTATCTAGAAAGTGAATTCTGAGCCTGGCGTTGGTGGCACACGCCTTTAATCCCAGCACTCGGGCGGCAGAGGCAGGCGGATCTCTGTGAGTTCGAGACCAGCCTGGTCTACAAGAGCTAGTTCCATGGCAGCCTCCAAAGCCACAGAGAAACCCTGTCTCAAAACAAAACAAAACAAAACAAAACAAAACAAAACAAAAAAGACAAAAAAAAAACAAAAATAAAAAAAGAAAGTGAATTCTGTTAATTCTTTTCCAGCAATCATTCCGTCCAAGATTCCTTGGTGTGGCTGAGCAGTTGCACAATGAAGGTTTCAAGGTATACTCTCTTAATTTTTTTTAAATAGCTTTCTTTTAGAATTGAAAATTATTCATGAAATAAATACTGCACAAACAGGAAACCTGCCCTTTCACTTTGGAATGATTAACTCAATCATTTCACAACTTTGGGGGAGGAGGGTGTCCTTTTCTTTAGTGTTGTAACACTGTTAAGTTGTCCTGTCTAAAGAAAATAGCCTTCTACACACCCTAATTCTTTTACAAAAGCAAAGAAACTTTAAATTCTGTGGGTCACACACTGAAGAAGACCCCCAAATAGGAGGAAATTTGTTGAGAAGATTTCTAGTGGAAAAAAGAAGAGTCAGAGAGAGAGAGAGGAATGGGAGTGAAAAGAGTTCAAACTGATTATATAAACACTTGAAACTTACAAACAATAAACATTAGAAAAATAAACTTTACATAGGATAAAATAATTAGGAAGACTAGGTTTGACAGAATGACTACAAACTGAAGAGTAGTTAGCTTAAAATCTTGGAAACTTTAGTTGAAGCATAATTAGGACCCTCACCAGTGTATTTCTGAATCTTTTCCTCCTCGTGATTCTGTCTGAAGTCATAGTTTCCAGCTGTTACTGTTACAGGCAGTGTCTTTGTAGCAAATTGCTCTGCACACAGCCTGGTTCAGTAAAACCAAGTTACTCCCACAGTTCAATTGGATCTTCCTGGACCTCATAAAAATAATTTATAAGCTATGACTAATTCTTTTACAAAAGCAGTTACAACGTAGGCTCTTAAATGTTTCCTCACTGAAAAGATTTGAAAATATTTAAGGTATCACTGCCTGGGATTTTGAGTTCAAGTGGCCACCCTCAGCACCAGGTTTCTTCCATGTTTTTTTTCTTTCTTTCCATTGTGATTCATGTGTTTCTTAATTAACAATGCCTCCTCCTTTATAGTAACCAAGTTTTCTATTTTAAATGCAGCTTTTTGCCACAGAAGCCACATCAGACTGGCTCAATGCCAACAATGTCCCTGCCACCCCAGTGGCATGGCCATCCCAGGAAGGACAGAATCCCAGCCTCTCTTCAATCAGAAAGTAAGAACTGAATAGTCTGTTTTCTGATTGGAGAAAAAAGAAAACATTAAAAGAAAAGCAGGATATACATGGTGGGAACTAGTACAGTATGAAGCTCTCACCTCATTTCCTTTCAAAAGTTTGTTTGGTTAACAAATTTACAAATGAACACATTTATGGGTGATAGCTTCATTCTTATAAAAAGTGAATTACTACATGTGTGCACCTGTATATGTGTTGGAAAACACCCTTTAGATACTTCTGTTAAAAGTGCTTGACAGATACAAGTAAAACTATGAAGAATTTAATGCAGTGCTTTCTATATAATGTTATATATATGTATATATATACACTAAAGTATGTATATGCACATATATAATTAATCATTTACATTTCACTGAGGATGGATCAATGGATCAGTCAATTTATTGAGCACTTGCTGCATGGTGAAAATTGGAGCAAGCATTTTGACAATGTTTTTAACTAAATGGTTGTTTCTTAGGACATTGCCTCCTGATCTTGTAAGACACATTGTTTTAGGAACTGCAGGGCATCTGTTGTTACAAAGCTACATGGGAAGAAGGCACAGTGGATCCTTCTCTGCTACTCTTGAATGTTACAATTTACCCATTAGCTCATACATCCCTATTCTATGCAGTATGCTATTTATTAAAGGTTGTTAAGAAATCATTATGAAACAAATGAAAGAAAATCATCATGTTCGGATCTTGGAAGCCTTCCACTGATGCCATGAATCCCTCGCTTTAGAGTTTTGTAAAATGAAAACCGGCCCCGACTTTATGCTTTTGGCATTTGAGGGTCTGTTTGTGTGTGTTCAGTCAACCCAACGACAGGTGTGATACAGGTTGACTCACAACCACGTAGTCTCATGTTTCTCCTGCCAGGCAAGAGAAGGGAGGTGGGCAGAGACAGATGCAGCATGTGGGGAGGCGCCTGGAGGTGGAAGCACTTTCAGTGCTGGAAGGATCACCTCTTTATAAAACAAAGTAGGTGTCTATCAAATTGTCAGGTCTGGCTATGTTGGGTAGTATTTTCAAGGGAAAACAGTGTTTTGCATTCTGGTAGACTCTTACCAGAGTTTTTTCCAAACCATAATAAAAAATTGTAACTCCCCAGTGAATGCAACTTGAACATTGGCTTACACGTAGAAAAGAGCGGCAGGTGGCTCAGTAAATAGCATTGACTTAAATGGCAGAGCAAGGAATTTGTGTTAGGACTTTTGAACTAGTTATGAAATGGACTTCGTCAACTCTGTTTTTATTTATTTATTTTTTAGATTGATTAGAGATGGAAGCATTGACCTCGTGATTAACCTCCCCAACAACAACACCAAATTCGTCCATGATAATTACGTGATTCGGAGGACAGCTGTGGACAGTGGGATTGCTCTCCTCACTAATTTCCAGGTATGTTTTTCCCTTTAAATATAAGCCATGTGTAGGTTTTAGTTCTGGGTCTCCCTTCATGTGTGTTCATCACTCCCTGCATCTCTGTTTCTCTCTGTTTCTGTCTCTTTCTTTCATTGAGCATTCAAAACAGAGAGGAATTCTTAATAGAATCTTAAACAATGGTGTCAATATGGTAGATTGTAGTCTCACCTGAAGAGAGTTGGAGATTAAACAATTAATATGATCAAAAGCCAGGGATAGACTAGTTCCTTTGTGACCCATTCAATCAACCTTTGGGTACAAAGACATAGTATACAATGGAATGAAGACTGAGAGTTCTGTCTCCTTGTCTCCAAGTGACATCCACTGCATGAAAGCAATAGCTTATTGACCAAAGGTGCAGCTGTAACTCACATAACTCACATGCTGGACCACAATACACACACACACACACACACACACACACACACACACACACACACACACACAGAAGGAGCCATATATCTGACATTCACTAATGATCTGTGTGTCCTATTTTTTCCCCCTTAAGTTAGTTTGATTCCTTATTGGGGGTGAGATAAGTTTATTCTTGATGAGTCAGAGACATGGGGAAGTCTCTGAGAAAAAGGCTACATCTTTTCATTCCATACCTTGTTGAAAATCGGGAGCAGATCCTTGTGACTTTTCACTCCTGATTCATCCTGCATTCACTTTCATCTCTTGTAGGTTGCTAACATTCTTGATATTTTCTTACAGGTGACCAAACTTTTTGCTGAAGCTGTGCAGAAATCTCGCACTGTGGACTCCAAGAGTTTGTTCCACTACAGGCAGTACAGTGCTGGCAAGGCAGCATAAAGCAGAAAATGTCCAGTGAATTCATCCTTGAGTCAGTATGAGTCACACCGCTCCAAAAGGACCATTCCCAGCCTATCTCCAGAAATGGATGTTGTTGCCAAACTCTATTTTGGGTTCCTCTGTTCCTAATAGTTTGTTTCTTTAGCCATTAAGTTGTTGTCAGTCACTGTTTCAAAACTACCAAGTTCTCCCCAATTCACTTGTTCTTCACAAGGAATTCAACCATTTACACCTTTTTTTTTGTGGACTTGCTCTTAACATTTCATGGTGCTGATTAATAGTGATCAAAGTAGGAAAAGTTGTCCTATCTCCTGTACTCCATACTCTAAACATACTCTTGTTTTTAAAGTCATGTCTGCCACACCCAGAATCTACCACAACAGGGTAGATTACCATGAAAATCTGTTAAAATGAAATATGGATTTAATTTATGAAAGGCATCATGTTTGTGTAGTGTTTCTTTTTTGACAATGATTCTCATGTATTTAGCCAATCTAGGAATATCATTTTTTTCTTCCCACAATACACAGTGTGAGACTGGATTTCTTTGGTGGATACTTGCTTGAAGTTTTTGAAGGATGTCAGCAGTTGGCAGAGAACACAGAGGTGGTGATATTCTTGCTGAATTTTAATACAAGCAAAGTGAAATGTCCAGAGTCATGACATTCACCCAGTGGTAAAATTTTGAAACATGTTGGGAGTCACTGTTCTTTTTGTATGATGGATTTTGGTGATCCTCTGAGTCTTTCCTGCATTCTGTCCTCCACACATATTAAACATATGGCCCTTTGTATCATGGAGTCTGGTGATCATCTGAGTCTCCCCTGAATTCTGTATTCCACACATACTAAACATAGGACTCCCCCCATTCCTTTACATACAAGATTTTTTCTTTCAAGGTAGCCTTTGTTGCCTTTAAGTGTTTTGGTTATTACAATGCTTTAATGGTGAACTTTTAAATAAAATACTATTAAATGAAAATGCTGTTGAATCCTTTTTATTTAACAAAATAAAATAAGATAAATTAAAACAAAATTATCACACTGAAGCTGGACAAAGCAAACACATCGAAGGAAAAGAGCCCCGAATTAAGGCACAAGAATCAGTGATCCACTCATTCAGATGTTTGGGAATCCAATGAAAATACTAAACTGAAAGCCATAATTGTAGGGGAAGCTGTGGCCACGCCTACTTAGGGGATGGCTACAGGTGTGCCTGACCACGCTTGCCAGGGTGTGGTCAGGGTGACGTAGAATGACTGTGTTTTCTCTTTCGGTTTCACTTTGGTACTTGCTGGACAGACTGCTGCCACGCCGGTTGGCTAGGTCGCTCTGTAAGTAAGGCTTTTCCCTATTAAATACACTTGTATTTCTACCTGACTCCATATTGGTAATTTCCCACTATACATAATAAATGCAGAGGACCTAGTGTAGACCCAAGAAGGCCCTGTGCTTGCTGATTCAGATGCTGTGAGTTTCTGTGAGCCTTGCTCAGTTGATTTAGAGCACCTTGTTCTCCTGGTGTTATTCATCCCCCATGGCTCTTACACACTTTTCACCTCCTCTTTCATGGGGTTTCTAAGCCCTGAGGGGAGGGATTTCATGGAGACATTCTATTTAGAGCTGTGCATTCCAAGGCCCATCTGTCTGTCTGTCTCCTCTCTCTGTGTGTGTCTGTCCTCTCTCTCTCTCTCTCTCTCTCTCTCTCTCTCTCTCTCTGTGTGTGTGTGTGTGTGTGTGTGTGTGTGTGTGTATAATGTCTGGCTGCAAATCTCTGTATTGCTGTTTGCTGCAGGAGAAGGCTTCTGTAAAGATGGCTGACCCTGACCAAGCCAGATATTGGTGGTGCACGCCTTTAATCCCAGCACTTGGGAGGCAGAGACAGGCGGATCTGTGAGTTTGAGGCCAGCCTGGTCTCCAGAGTGAGTGCCAGGATAGGCTCCAAAGCTACACAGAGAAACTCTGTCTCGAAAAACCAAAAAAAAAAAAAATAAAAAAATAAAAGATGGCTGACCAAACAACTTATCTATGAGTATAGCAGAATGTAATTAGGAGTCATTTTATTATTATTATTTTTAGATGATTAATATTTGGCTTTACCCTCACTCTCTGGGCTATTCAGTTTTTGGTTCTTGGTCACCCAAGCAGTATTGGATATGGGTTCCATCTCATAGATTGGGCCCCAAGTCAAATCAGACATTTAAGATAAAAAGGTGTGTGGTTGGGTTGATTTATATGTTTTTTTTTTTCTTTTTGGTAGCCTGAAGATTACCTTCCCTTATCAATGGACAATAGAACATAGGGATAAAGGTTCTATGCAAATACAGCTTGGCCCCTCCATATTCAATAAGTTGTATGTTTGTTGTCTTCAACAATTGAGGCTTACATTCAGTTTGTGGAGAGTAAAGCATTGTCTTGGCAACAGCCTGAGTTGTTTGCAGATTTCCATGAGACCCATTTGGCCAACAATTCATTCAAATGTAACCCACTGGAGACTTCATTTTGTGACAAGAGCTGGCCAGCTGGGACACTGCTTCCCCATTATTTGGAGGCTTCATTAGGATTTACTTCATATATTTTAGGAAGTTTCCACTGTAGTAGGTATACATACTACCCTTCAAATGCTCCTTAATTCTAGCTATTTCTCTACATATTTCCTACCCTTCCCCAGCTCACCCTCCAAATCCATAGTCTCTCACCAGTCCATCCATAAAATCTATACTATTTCTCCACCCCAGGGAGATCCTAGTGCCTTCCCCTATACCTAACCTTTCGGGGCCTATTTATTAACATAGGCATACAAAAATCCTTATTTCTCTGATAAAAATTGTTTGGGGCCAGGATACCATTGCTTATTTTTTCTTGTAAAACTTCATATAGGCTATAAACAAATTAATGCTAAAATAATCTATAGTTATCACCATCACCCTTCCCTACTATCCATTTCTTGCTTGAGGTAGCAATATGAAATTCATAGTTTGCTTTTGTGGTTATATGTACTTTTGGTTTGAAACCTTTCAAAACATATGGCTGTAATCTGATACTAAATATTGCCACAAATATATAATGATGTCCAGTAGTGTTTGGTAGAACACAGAGTCTCACACTTAGCAAGTGCTCTACCACTAAGTTACATCATGGACCTATGATAAGCTATAAAAATATCTTGTATAACACAGAGAATAGTAACTGAATACAGAGACCAACCAACATTACCTGATGAAGATTGTACCAGTGGGCACATGATGTTCAAACCCAGTCCCACACCTAAAATACAACTTTGTAAAGGCTCTGAGATAATGATACCATGACAAGTTTATAATTTTTCTTTTACCCTAGAGTAAATTGATTACTGTTTTATATAGATCTACATGAGAGTGTCTTTGTGGTGATATATTGTTTATGACATAATAAAGCTTGCTTGGAGATCAGAGGCCAGGCAGTAGTGGTACACACCTTTAATCTCAGGACTCAGGAGACAGAGGCAGATGGATCTCTGTGAGTTTAAGGCAACCCAGGGCTATATGAAAGCAAATCAGTCTAAAAGAGAAACAGAGATCTTTGATCCCAGTACTTGGGATGACACGTCTTTAATCCCAGCACCAGAAAGGTATACAAGATAGCAGCTCAGGGTATCATTCAGGTATTAGGCCTTCAATCTTAGGCATTCTGTCTCTTGTCACACTGAGGTTTCACGGAGCCAGGATTGCCCCAGCCTAGGTAGAGGTACGTGCTAGTGGCTGGCTGCTTTGCTTTTCTGATCTTCAGCTTGAACTCCAATATCTGTCTCTGGGTTTTTATTATTTGGGCTACAGTGTTTTACATTTATTTTTTCTTGTCCCTGAAACTTTGGATGAGGCCTTCATACTTTATTTTTGTGATCTCGTAACTACGCAACCCAACCACTCAATCATTTGCCTGAAAATACTTAATGAGGCTACAGAATATTTTGTGTAGGATACTTGCTCTCCTGTAGCCACATATTCTAGTACTTTCTTATTAATCAACTTCTTTTTACTAATTAAAACCCACCACTGTAATATGAACTATGTAGAGTTCCTACTATCTCTAAAATAGTTCTAAATAGCTCCCATAAATTAACTGATTAATTCTCATAACCTGTGAATAATACCTGTAGACATTAGATATGTAGAAGTCAAGTGGCATGCTTGTCACCTAAGTCATAATAGCAAGATAAGAAATATATATATTTCATATAAGGACATGTGAACACACACACACACACACACACACACACACACACACACACACAGAGAGAGAGAGAGAGAGAGAGAGAGAGAGAGAGAGAGAGAGAGAGAGAGAGACAGTGTAAATAATGCACTGAAAAGGTGTGGTACCTGGTGAACAAAGAGCTACAACTGAGTAGACTGCAAATCCTGAACTGGATACTATTTTTTTTTTTCATTTGCTCTACCTGTGCATTACCAAGCTCTCTTCAAACAGTAGATGCTTACTGTGTGCCAGGCACTGGATTTGCCCAGCATACACTATAATGAAGAAGATTGGCATGACTCTCGATCTCGTTGAGATCTAGTCTTTTCGGAAATCAAATACAACTTGCAATAAAGAAAATTAACAGAATTAAATTTGAAAGACATACTCAAAAGCATCAGACTGGGCTTTTGTAGCTCCTTTTGTATTGGTGGGATAAACAATGAATTTCTAAAGTAGGGACACTTAAATTTGAACCTGGCATAAGGCACCAATGTTGAACATGGGAAGATGCATGAGTAAGGAAAGAGGAACTAGATTACTAACTCTACAAGGAGGAAAAGATATGCATGGTGGAAAGTGAGAGAAAGAAAAGAACACACTATAAGATTGTTGTACCTACTCGAATATCAGATGAGGATCTGTTAGACAAGTCCACATGCCCTAACTTTTGTACTTGTTTTGTGAATAATGATAGTTAATGTTTCTTATACAAATAAAATTATAAGGTACAATTTGAAAAAAAGAAATACATATTTAATATAATATATTATTCATTGTATATAACATGTTAATAGTATATATCATATATATATATATATATGTTTGTCTTATTGGTTGATAAATAAAGCACTGTTGGCCAATAGGAAAGCAAGATAGGTGGGGCTAGGAGTCAAGGAGGATTCTGGGAAATGTAGTAAAGACAGGAGTCCCTCGAAGAGAGGACTCATGCCGCCAGCATCCTTGGTAAGATAAGTCTTTATAAAATATATAGATTAATGGTTATGGTTGATAATTAAGACTGAGCTAGCAAATGAGAAATCCTAGTCATTGGCCAGCAGCATTACAACTAACATAAGACTCTGTGTGTTGTTTGGGGGCCCTAGCATGATGGCGGAGCTCAGGCGGCTGGTGGAAAGTGTTATCATTACAAATTTACATATATAATATATATTTTCTCACAGTGAAATAATATTTGCCTGTAGTGATCAGGAATGGACATTTGGGTATGTGACTTAAGACATTGTCCTAAACAATAATGGTTTTCCATTTCATATTAACTTGAAGTCATTTGTAAAATACAATTAAATGAGAAAAGTAATAACAATGAACCAAATTGTGAATGAGATCTGTTTTCACACCTTCTCCATGGTGCTATATTAATTTTTGTTTTTGTTGTCTTTCTTAGTTTTTTTATAAGACTTCAGTGCAAACATATATTGCATTTACAACTTTTAGCTGGAAGAGAGGACTGAAAGGAAGTGGAGACTCTTGTGTTCAGATTTAGTAAGGCTTTGTCCTGTTGTAGAGATTGATTTTTTTCCCTATAAACAAGTCTCTCAGTTTGCTATATTATACAAGTGCAGTCAACACTGTGACAACATTCATAGTACTGAGCAGTAGACTAAAGTGCTATTTCCATATTAAGAGTGTAATAGCTTCCAAAGGGGATGGACTCTACTGTGTGGGGAGGAAGGGAGTACAGCCAGCTTTTGAGTTGAAGAGGGATAAAGAGTGGTCCATTTATAGATCTGGAATTTTAAAGCTTTGGAAAGGGAAGAAGAATATTTTAAAAGTACTTCTGTGAAACTTTCCTGTTAGGCAGCATTCCTGATGGAAACTTTTTTAAAAACAGCTCCAGCACTCATTTGTCTCAACAGCTGCAGGTACTTGAACCTCGGCTTCTACAGTGTCCACGGCCTCTCGAACAATGAAAGTGGAAATTATCAGAGAAACAAACCATGTCTGAATGAAGTTAAGTGCTGCGTAATTACACACCAGCGTTACCATTTGGCTGCTGGTTCGGCCCCCTGCAGGCACACGTGCTGTACATGCTCTCACACACCCAATCAAATCCACAAAGACCATTCATTACATATTGTTCAAGGCACCCTTAGCTTGAAAAAGACTAGCTCAACTTTATTCCTCGATTCTTTCTATTACTGTTTCTATTCCCTTTGTTCTTATATATGTTTAACAGTTCTATTTTTCCAAAGGACTGTCACTATGCTGTTCTATCAGAAGTGTGGCGATTGGAGAGTGTAAAGTTAATATGGCAGGAGGGGGAATGTCTGCCCTTCTAAGTGGCTCCCTGGATTCCTTGAAAAATTGGTAATAATTGTCTCTCCATCTTCTCTTGTGCATAATGGAGAGTGTAAAGGCTCCAGAAAAAACTTAAGTACCTACAGCTGTTGAGATCAAGACAGCCATATGAAAAAAAAAAAAAAAAACTCAGTGAGTCTAAATTAGTACCATTTATGCTTGCTTTTTATTGAGTAAAGACCATATTTATGTCTTTACAACATTTGTTTTGTAAAGGATTTATATCCACATAGAAAATGATCAATCCCTCAACAAGATGAAACAAACAAATCAGGATTTTCTTGCAATAGTAAAGGTTCATTTTTCTAGAAACTTCCAGCTTAGCAAATTGTTTCTTTTTATGGTTTACTCTAGCATAAACCTACAAGCCACAAGGAGGAGCTTTTGCTCACCGAAGGATGTAGAGATCCATCTTGCTGAGCAGTCATAGATGCTTATGTCTCCTAAAGACACTTTCCCATACATAGCTTACTGCCACTTGGCAGTTGTAATTAAAATAGGATATCTTCAACTTTCAGGAAGAGGAGAAAATCCAAGTTTAAACTGTGTTATTGAAGGAAAGAATGAAAGAATTAACTTGAAATTTTGATTTGGTTTTGTTATTAAAGGATATATTGTAATATCTAGTGCACAGTATTTTTTCCTTTTTGACAGTTAAAGATGTACAGACATCTATTTTCATTTTCTTAATTTTTTGTGTCTGTTTCTCTCTCTCTCTCTCTTTCTATCCCTCCCTCCCTCCTCTCTCTCTCTCTGTCTCTCTCTTTCTCTCTCTCTCTCTGTCTCTCTCTCTCTCTCTCTCTCTCTCTCTCTCTCTCTGTGTGTGTGTGTGTGTGTGTGTGTGTGTGTGTGTGTGTGTGCATGTGTGCCTGCACCACATGAGTGTAGTTTCCCACACAGGCTAGAAAGGGGGTGTTGGAGACTATGGAGTTGAAATTACAGATGGTTGTAAGCCAGTCCATGTAGATGCTAGGTGCTGACTATTGGTCCTGTGGAAGAACAACAGGAATTCTTAAGCACTGAGGTATCTCTCTAGCTTACACACACCAAGAAATCCCACTATCAATCTCCCCGTGCCCATTCTTTCTCTACAATACCCCCAAATCCAAAGGATGCCAGGATTTTTATGCCTTAAGTTTAACAGGAAAATTCTAATTGAGTATTTTCCATAAGTCCTTGTAAATTTCTTCATAGAATATTGCAAAAGAAATTTATATAAAACAATTTGAAAGGGAAGAGTTACTTAATCTTTCTTCCAGTGAGTTTGCATATGGATTCTTTCAAAAATGTTCTCTAATTATGGAGATATAGTGCTACATTGTCACATTATTCTCCTGTTTGTTATATTTTGTTTTCTATTCCCAAATGAAACTATCTAAGGAGTTTCAAGGGAAAAGTTATTTCTCTGCAAAACATGAGCGAGTAGGAGTTAATAGAGTTTTTAAAAACCATGAGGTTTAAGTGTTTCCTATAAAGTAAGCTCAACTTTTATTTACTGGATTAGAATGAAATAAACACTTCTAACTTGACTCTCTCAGCATCAGGGAAGCCTTCTGAGCAATCATATTGTGTTCAATCTTTTATTACCTGCCTCAGGCCCTGTGCAAATACTGTTAGTTTCAGAGGTCCTTCACTAATCCAAATGCCTGGATCTGTTGAAATTTGGATCTGTAGGGCCCCAGGGACTTCATGAAAACAGACACTCTCCTCTCGAATAGTCCCTGGTTTACCATATTGTGTTTTGCTATATTAAGCACTGGAAAGCTGGTTGAAATTCGACATTCTTAGACATAAATGGAAGCTGAAGTCCTTTAATGACTATAATCTTGGTAGCAGTGTTAATGTTACAGGTTTACTTTTAATCTGTGGTGATTTTTTTTTTTTGATCCAGTAAGATGAGTCTCATAAGTGATTTTAGATCATTCTAACAACCCCTTTCTTCAACTATTAGCTGAGAAATCAGACAAGAAGCTCTCATAATTGTTGAGGTCTAGGGGTATATTTATTTTATTGTCTGTAATATTTTTGATAACAATACTTGTGTTGAGATGTGTCTGATCATCAAAATTAAATTTATCTCCTTTTTTTTAGTTACTAGATCTTGTCATCTCTTTGGGGATAGGAACATGAACCAAGGTGGCTTCTTCTGAGCTTGGCATCTCAACCTGGTTCTTCATGTATTCAAGAAGTTAGGATTGTTTGTTGGCTCTTGTAAAGAAAAAAATCAACATAGTTTTTCCAAAATCTTCAACCTACTTATTGTTCAAAGGCACCTGGATCAACATGATATCTTAGATTCTATTATTGTTGCTGTAAATTAATGAATGCTATTGTCTGTCTCAATGCCAACAGCATTAATCAATGTGCTGACAGACCTCTTAAAAGGCATGAATACTTTCATTTAGTCTTTCTCTGTTATGATAAATCTTTCCACCAAAGCTGCCCGAGCCCTACCGCCACGTGGGTGGTCTCTGCCAGCCGCCTGAGTTCTGCCTGCCGCGTGGATGGACAAAATAATACAGAGACATATTAGGTACAAAGCTGCTTGGCCAACGACTAGGATTCTCATCTGCTAGCTCAGTCTTAATTACCATAAATCTATATACTTTATAAGACTTATCTTATAGATGATGCCTTCTGCTGGCACCCTCTCTTGCCGGTGGATCACATTGCACCACTGAGGATGAGCAGAGGGGAAAAAGGACACTTCCTGTTTCTCCTTGCTTAAATATGAGTCTCCTTGCTATGTCACTTCCTGACTGGATCACCACTTCTCTACTACATTTCCCAGAATCCTCTTTGATTCCTAGACCTGTCTAACTTGCTGTCTCATTGGCCAAACAGTATTTTATCATCCAGTAAGACAAACACAGAGAAGCACTTCCCCCATCATTTCTCCACTGTTATTCACCAACAACCACTGTATATCCTTTATATCCTTTTAATATTTTTAGGTTTCCCATAATATATCCTTTCCTAAGTCTTTTTTTTTTTTTTTTTTTTTGTACAGGACTATCATCTGACCTGAACTACTACCATCTTCAGGAGTCCATCTGTGTCACGGGCCATGAAGATACAGTAGGTGTTAAATAGTGCTAACTCTTAATAGCTTGCCTTTTTGTCTTACTCAGACAAATTGCACTCAATTAGCTCACTTTCACCTCAGAACAAGTTCAAACTAAAGACATTTTGTAAATAGATCGTAAGTTTAAAAACTTACAGCTATGTACAATGTCAGAGCCATAGATATCCAACCATTCTTTACTTGCCAGTCTACTAACAATAGATCTGTGTCTTAAAGTCGTCATTGGCCACTGTGCCCTCCTTGTCTGGTCATGGTTTTGCTCCTATAGTCTTGGACTCTTGTGTTGCCATGGTAAACGGCTTAACTCCTTATCACTTCAAGGCTCCCAAAGGAGAAGAGGTTAGAAGAAGGACAGAGGTTAGAAAATAGAAGAAGCTTAGAGAGGTTAGAAGTAAGACAGGATTATTAGAGTAGAAACATAACAATAAAGAGCACAAGAAATAAAGAGCATGATGTTCCGATTATGTGTGAAGTTACTATAGAAATCTTTTACCCACCTCTTTCACTCCTGAGAAGCATTTCACCTTTGGAGCCCTGGGTAGGGGCTGGAGCAGGTCCCTTAGACCTTACACACCTAAGCCATTTTAGCAATACCATCACAGCGGGGATTTTTGGCTGCTGCTGTTGTCTTTACAAAGAAGGAGAAAAAAGGTCACAAGAGTTTTGCTGAGTATCTAGTCCACCATCCCAGCCAGCTGTTAGCAGTTCTTCCCTAATTGTACTTGGCCTCAGGGTCTCTTGGAAAAGCTAGAGGATATAGTTTGGGAAGTATCAGGGGAGAAGTCTATAGATTGAAGTTTCTGTCCCACCCAGTCCCTCAGACATTTAGTCCCAAATAAACACACAGATGCTTATATTAATTATAAACTGTTTGTCCAATGGCTTAGGCTTCTTATTGGCTAGATATCTCTTCACAAGGTCTTGGCTTATCAATGATGCCCAGACCTCTTGCACCCTCAGCAGCTGCATGGTTTCTCTCTGGTGACTCACTCTCTCTGTGTTCCTCTTCTCAGAATTCTCCTAGTCTGGTGGCCTCACCTATACTTCCTGCCTGGCTACATCCTGCTTATCTATTGGCCAAAACAACTTTATTCATCAATCAATAAGAGAAACATATATTCACAGCATACAGAAGGACATCCTTCATTAGAAGTCAATCTACATGGCACTAGGGGAGTGTCTTAGTTATTTTTTTATTGTTGTGATCAAACATCATGACCAACACAATTTAAGGAAAACATGTAATGTTAGCTTATGGGTTTTAGTTGGTTTGAGTTCATGATGTCAGAGCAAAGATCAGCTGAGAGCTCACATATTAATCTACAAACAAAAGGTGTGAACACACAGACACATAAACACACACACACCATACGGTGGAGAGAGACTGAAGTCCTGAGGTGAATTTGAGCTGTTGATATGCGCATGGCTGTGTCAAGTACTCAATAGCCTCAGACCCATGGGAAAATGGCAAAACATTCTATTCTAGTCCTTGTGTGTACAGAAAATGCTCACTATAGCTTTCTGACTGAGATGTTTACAACCTGAAGACTGCTACACTACAGAGATTGCTTCTATTTACATCAGCTAAATGGTCTTCTTGATGCAGGTGTATACTATAAACCCTGCCTTCATGTTTATCTGTATGTAATGATTCTGTACCCTTGTTCAGCTGTATGAAAAACTCCTGCCTTTCTGTCGAACTCTTTCTAATAACTATAACAAGCTTTGGGTGTTTGTGTGTCTCTTGGTCTATCTGTTTTCATTCCATGACTTCCCCATTTAGGTCCAAGTCCCTGAGGCCAAGCAAACACTTTAAAGAGAACAATATGCGTGAAGACCCAGAGAAGGCAGAAGCATGCTGTATTTGAAGAACTAAAGAGTGCTGAGGATAACTGGAACATGGAACTCAGAGGGTGGATGGAAATACTAGGAAAAATAGGGCTATCTCACAAGGGTCTTGTAAGCTGTGCTGAGAATTCAACATTTTGCTAAGGGCAAGAAGAAGCTATTGGAGTATTTAAGTTAGAAAGGAACATAATTACTTTTGAATTTTTTGAACACTCAGTTTCATTATGGAAAAGAAAATGAATGAATCAGAATTGGAGACAGATAGATGAGGTAGCAGAAGCAGGAGGAGAGTTGGAGATTTCTTGAAATACAATAGGAGCAAGAAACAAATTTTAAAGTGATCTTTGGAGAAAGAAATGCCATGTAGTGTTTGGGTGAGAGAGATGGTGCTTGAGAGACTTTACTTATTTGTTTTTTTGGTTTTTTTTTTTTTTTGCTCCTACAAGGCTGGAAGTTAGCATTATCTAAAAGTGACTTTGTAGATTTGTAAGTACCTAACATCTTGATGTAGAGATTATTTTCCTGGCTGTGAATCTAGGCTCTGATGCTTGTCCAGGGCTTGATCTTCAGCAGGCTTTTCTCATTTCTATCTCAGTTTTCCTTACATCATTGGGACAATGGCTCCTAATCAGAAGTTTATTGTGATGGTAGGTTGAGAGATTATTAATGATGAACTTGGAATCATGCTGAGTGCAGAGAAGGCTGTGATACATGTTAGCCATTATGATTATTGTTATTACTCTATAGTGCATCTACAGTGGTTCTCAACCTTCTAATGCTGTGACTATTTAATATAGTTCCACAGCCATGAGGCTCTATTCATTGCTCTTCATAACTGTCAATTTGCTACTGTTATGAGTTGTAATGTAAATATCCGTGTTTACTGATGATTGTAGCTGAACACTGTGAAAGGGTTGTTCAATCTTCCCAAGTGGTCATGACCACAGGTTCTAGACAAAGATGACAATCTGGCTTCTGCATATTTAGAGTAGAACGGGGTAGGTTATCAATAAATGTGTACCAAATTCAGTGCCTATTGTATAGTGGAAATAAATGATTCCTAAAAGGAGGGTTCCTTATAGTTATTGCTGATACCTTATCATTTTAAAAGTAAAATTCAATGTTAAAATATTTCAAGATCCCTGAATGGAAAAGTATTTTATGACATAAAAATGTAAATTATTATTCTTCAACAAGTTTGTAATGAAACATTTCAATAATATATTAGATTAGTTGGAGATTTGATATTTTATAAGATCAGGTTAAATATCTTTGGTACATCAATTAGAGATCATACAGTTTTATTGAGCAAAATCATGAATTTACAATGGTTCACTTATTTAGTATAAGTGTGGATTTCTTGACTGGCAACTTGGTAAGACAATTTCTGTGCTTCTGAAGAATCTATTGTACTTCTTCACAGGATGGTGCTGTGAGTTTTCTGTGTCATGCAGTTATTTTCATTGGAAATTTTTCATGTAGCAGACAGAGGTGGTCCCAAAGGGAAATGCAGATTTTCTTTTATGAGGAGGTGTGGGTAGGGTAGTTCACTGCATTTGGCAGTCAAGTACTTCTGCTGTGAATTGGCTGCTGAAGCTTAAAGGATAAGAGATAGTGAACATGATCTGAGCACTTTATCCTATGCTATGCTTACATTTTGGTTATGTAATCTTATTTGAATTCATACAGCATCTCTATTCTATACAGATGTGAAGTCAAGGCTTAGGGAAGTAAAGGGGCTGCCTGAAGCCATACAGAATATCAGGGAAGAATGCAGAGAAGTGATGAATTTTGTGGGGAGATACAGTGGCACAGAAAAGAGTAAGCCAGAGCAACTGACAGATCAAAGCAGTAGAGAAAGAGGTTGTGGGCAAAGACATGAAGGAAGAGATGGCTAAATAGTGAGCTCTGTGTCATAGTCAGTTCACAGACTTTGGTAACTTGTGAAGATGCTGAAGAAGGAGTGATACACAGAAACCATGGTGAGTGAAGTTCTTTCATGGTACACAGAAGGTGCAGAGTGCTGCTAGACCCATAGGCTGCAAAGGTCCACGCTTGAACTTACTTGAGCCATATTCTTATGGTTCAAGTATGGCAGACATCAGACAGCCACACTGACTTCAGTGGATTCCATGGAAGTGATGTTTGGCTGTGGGTATGAAGAACTCACTTCTTTATGGCCTGGGAATTTGGGGTTGTGTGAAGACAGAATCAGAACACAAGGCCTGATTTCCTTGTGGCAGAGTCACATGATGCCTGATTGTTTTCACCACCATAAAACAACTACCCCAGACCTTAGTGGCTAGAATACCATGTTACTATACTGTATAACTCCAAAGCTCAGTATTTTGGACCAGACTTGTCTGCATGTTCTTCTATTTGACATTGACAGAGGTCATTTTGTGGTACTAAAATGGTCAGTTGACTGATCTTGAAGATTCAAAGGTAAGGCTGACAATATAGCTCAGGCGGTATAATTCTGATTTAGAACAGAAAGCCCTAGATTTTATACCCACACAGTAAATGAGGCTTGGTGGTACACTTTTGTAATTCTAGCACTATGGAGGTAGATGAAGGATTAGGCTTTCAAAGCTCATTCTTGGTTACATGGTGAGTTCAAAGCTAGTTGAACTATAAAGTGGCTGTCTCAAAAATG
This sequence comes from Cricetulus griseus, assembly GCF_003668045.3. Lineage (NCBI taxonomy): Eukaryota > Metazoa > Chordata > Mammalia > Rodentia > Cricetidae > Cricetulus > Cricetulus griseus. Next base: position 420,997,147 of record NC_048595.1, read on the forward strand.
AAACAAAACAAACGACAATCAGAAAACCCAACAAAATAAAAAACCTAAAACAAAACACCCCCCAATATCCAAGATAGCTTTCATTCATATGTATAGTTCCTTGGAAGGGATGGCTAGAAGTAAGAGCTCAACCAGGGGTTTAGTTAGAATGCCTTCAGTTGAAGTCTCCAATAAGTCAAGTTCTGGGACAAGTCATGACAATTGGCTTCTCCCAGAGTGAGCATTTCAAGACACCCCAGTGGAAACAGCAGTTTCTTGGGATTTGCCTTAGGACTCTCAGGACATGGCTTCTTTGTATTCCACAGATTAAGCACATAAACTACTAAGGACAATTCAGATTTAAGGAGGGAGGAAGGAATTAAGCTCCTTCCTTCAATATGTGAGGCTCAGCCAAGGATTTACAGATATCTTTAATTAATCACACAGCTGACTTCAGTTATATAGCCCATAAGCAATTTATATTGCTTCCTTGCAGAAGTTCTTGTTCAGTTACCATTCAGATATAAACATCATTCTTAGTGCAAATCTCACCATCAAGGAGAAAACAGCATCTTCTCTTTTAGGATACACCCAACTTCTCAACAACACAAAGTAGTATTTTTCTGTCAAAGGCTAGGCAATACTTTCAAGTTGATTGGGGTCAAGAACTGTGATGATAGTAATTTTGACAGACTCAAAAGCTAAACAGAATTATTTCAGGCAACACATATCTGGATGAACCCTCAAAGAGAGACAGGCAGGAATTTCTGACTATACCACTAGAACAGTGAAACCATCTACAAGAACAGCTGTAACAAATATTTTAGACATTCCCTTCCTAAGAGACATCTATAAATTGTGTTCATACATCTAAGAATTTTGTATCAATACCATTGCTCTGCAACAGTAAGAACATGCAAGTTTTAAAGAAATGAGAGCCTGTGTTATAAGTATATATTCTTTTACTTTTTACTTAAGTGAGAATGCTAATGGTTAAAATCCAGGATTACTGAGGTTAAAATCTGTTGTCAACTGTGACTTGCTGCTACATAATGTTTGTCAAGTTATATAAAGTCCTGGCAGTTTCCCAGTAGTCAGCCAATAAGGAACAACAGCTAGTTTATAGAAGTATAGTTCAGGTAAATAAGATAATCCATGGAGATTCTCACAGAATTGTACATGCATGTAGCAAAAACTTGATAAACATTCTTAAATGCCCTTTAAAATTCCTGATTCATAGGGACAGCTTAGTCCTTTGTAAGTACAATGATCATCAGGTCCACTGGCCCCTTGTTAATACACACTAAAGGGATTAAACAACAATGGACTCACTATAGGATCTGATAAAATCAGAATGAACTTTGAAGTGTTTGCCCTGACTGTGTTCTCAAGACACAGAGATACCCAAAAATCAATGTAGAAGTAGATACCCAATTGCCCAAACATGAGAAGGAAGTACTTATGACAAATAGCAGGGCTAGAAGTTCTCTGAATGTTGAGAATGCCAATTTATATAAAAACCATCCATAAGTTGAGACCTTAAATTATTTTCTAAAACATGGGCACTAAACTGAGGTCAGTAGAGCATTTTGTCTGCCACCACAAAGCAATGCTGTATTAAACCTATTTAACCAAAGATAGAATGATTTTTAAGAAATTAGCTGTTGGAAAAATAGCTTCAACAGATTTAACTCACTAGCTATGATAAAGGCAAAGCCTATTAACAATAATTGGTGAGTTCTTAGAAACTAAGAACCCATAATTAAATTTTATTGTCTTGTGAGTGATTTGGATTAATTATATCCATAATAGGCACACAGTCACCCCCTCCCACTTTAGAGTTGGGGGTGGCTGCTTCTTCATAGAATCTAGGCATTTCCTGCAACCCTTGAGCATTCTGTGTACTGCCAAGGCAAATCTGCTACAAAGCCCGTTTCCTCTTAGGATTTACTGAAAAGTGACAGGTGTTGATTTGCTGGTATCTTTCTCAACAGATCCGAATGAGCTAAACAAAATGACTTCTCTACCCATTTAGGCAGAAAAATAAATGGGGACACCAGCTAATGAGTGAATGTAGAGTTAGCTGGACTCAAAGCCTTCCAAGCTGTTGGCAGCTGGAATCAAAAGAGGAATCATGCAGACAGTTGCTCATGTTTATTGCTGAACATGAAATTAGAAAGATGCTTCATCTTCTCCACAGGTGCAAGAGCATATAGTTATTAATTGCAGCAAAACACGCTTATTGACAACCCCAAGCCTGCAAAATCCCACACTCAGCAAATGGCTTTCAAAGTTCATCCAAAAAACACTTCAGAATCAATACAAAAGCATCGCACAGTTGATGAATGTGTGCCCAGCAGAATTGTGCATCCTGGAAGCACAGCATAGACTGTCTCTCGATATTTATATAGTCGAGTACCGTGGATGCTTTCTTTGTTCTTTTGGGGAGGGGGCACCAATTATATAAAACATTCTTCAACTTTCCACTGTGGGTAGGTAAACTCTAAACTATGGGGAGGGTTGAACCTATTTTGTTTGTCTTCAGGTTTTAAAAACAGTTTTACCTTTTCATTGAGTCTTAAGCCATGTAAGATCATGTGTTCATCTCATAAATTTAGCAAATGTCTATTAGGCACATTATTTAGGCAAATTACTGGACAAATTCTATTCTTAATACTAGAATTCTTAATACTAGAATTCTTAATACTAGAATTCTTAATAATAAGAATTCTATTCTTAATACTAGACTACTAGAATATATAAATACACACTTAGGGCTTAAATTCTTATTGAAATGATGTTATGAACTAATTGTGACATATCATCAGAGAGTATTTCATTAAGTTCTGAATTATAACCAAAGGACATTAAGAGCCACCTTGGTTTGAAGGGGATAAACACTTGAAGGAATTGCAAAGAGGGGCTTCTGAGCTATGATTCCCATGTTATTAAATGAATATACATAGTTTATTTAGTTGTTGTTTTTCTAACTTATTTCAGATAGGATTTGAGATAGTATAAAATAGCAAGATCAAAATAAAACAATCAGACAGGCAAATAAATGTTATAAGTAACTCAAGGGGTGACTACAAAACTGAATGTTTCTGCTGCTTGAAACTAGGTCTTTAACTTGATCCTGTCTCTTGGATCCTGTCTCTCTAATCAGGAGTAGAAGTACAATTAGGGCAAGAGACATATGATTCCAGATGAACCACAGGAGTTTCAGTCATTCTTGTGAGTAAATACAAAAGATGAGTATCTCCAGGAAATATTTTAGGTATGGTGGGAATAATATTTAATTATTGAATGTATTTATATAATATTTTATACTATATAGATTTACAGTTGCTTGTTTTGCAACTCAGATCATTAGCTTCATGTATTTATATATTCAAGTAAGCATTTAAAATGTTTATTAAGAAATTGTCATGTGCCTTGGAGACAAACTGATGATCGAGACAGATGATAGTCAGAAATGATATTTATAAATCAGGTGATAAATCAATAAACTCATTTCAAAGAATTGTGATATGACACAATCAGATAATGTGAAATGGAGTAACTGGATAGATGGATTTGATGTAACTCAAGACACATTTTAGTGAATGGAAGGAAGTGCTCCTGACAAGATGAGGAAGAAGAATGTCTAGGTATGGAGATCAGAGATTTTGCTAGGTCTCAGGAAAGAAAACAGTGGGTGTGTTGGGAAAATGAAGCTGCTATAGCTGATCATATGGGAGGAAATGAAGAGGAATTGAGGTTTTAGAGTGAGTGGAGTTGTGCTGGAGAGCTGTTATCAGAGAGATGGCTCAGTTATTACAAAGCATGTACTTTTATTGAAAAGGATCCCAGTTTGATTCCCAGCAATCATGTTAAGCATAAATTTGTGGGGATGTGACTTGTTATAGCAATAGAATACTCAGATTAACATTTCCCTAATCTTATAAACAAACTATAAATTAACATATGTTTCTGGGAAAAATATTAGAAGGCATTCTAAAGAACAGTCAGGGTACAACTGTGGCTGATCTTTCAAAGGCATCAACAGTCCTACCTTTAAAATGGTTGACAGAAAAAACCTATATGGATTTCACAATGGCCTTTAGCAACAAAGTAACTTCAGGCTTTAGGACAGCTGGTACAGGAGCCCCTAAATGCTCAGCATATTGAAGAATCAACAACCCCCTGGAATTCTCCTGTATTTGTATTTAAAAAGAAATCTGGAAAATGGAGAATAGTAAATGAACTCTCCACAGTCTGGAACTGCCTTGCGTTCTTTATTACCTAAAGGGTGGTGTCTTATAGTTAATGATTTAAAACATTGTTTCTTTTACTATCCCTGTACAAAAAAAATACAGAGAAAAAACTTTTTTCTTTCCAAAACAAGAAATCTGAAACTAATCTCCCTTCTTAAACTTTCCCCTTCTCTGGGGGACCATGTATGTCTCTCTTAGATTCCTCCTTGTTGCCTAACTTCTCTGGTGGTGTGGGTTGTAGGTTGGTAATCCTTTGCTCTATGTGTAAAATCCATATATGAGTGAGTGCATACTATGTTTGTCTTTTTTGTGACTGTGTTACCTCACTCAGAATGGTTTCTTCTAGTTCCATCCATTTGCCTGCGAATTTCAAGACTCTATTGGTTTTTCTTCTGCTGAGTAGTACTCCATTGTGTAATTTTTCTGTATCCATTCTTCAGTTGAGGGGCATCTATGTTGCTTCCAGGTTCTGGCTATTACAAATAATGTTGCTATGAAAATAGTTAGATAGATATCTTTGTTGTATGAAGGTGCTTCTTTTGGGTATATGCCTAAGAGTGGGATTTCTGGATCTTGTGGTAGACTGATTCCCATTTTTCTAAGGAATCGCCATACTGATTTCCAAAGTGGCTGTACAAATTTGCACTCCTACCAGCAGTGGAGGTGTGTTCCCCTTTCTCCACATCCTCTCCATCATTAGTTATTGGTATTTTGATTTTAGCCATTCTAACAGAAGTAAGATGGTATCTCAGAGTTGTTTTGATTTGCATTTCCCTGATGGCTAAGGATGTTGAGCACTTTCTTAAGTGTCTTTCAGCCATTTTAGATTCCTCTGTTGAGAAATCTCTATTTAGTTCTGTACCCCACTTTTTTCTCCATTTTTTATTTAAATTAGAAACAAGATTGTTTTACATGTCAATCCCAGTTCCATCCCTCTCCCCTCCTCCCCTGCCCCCCACTAACATCCTCCTTATCCCATCTCCTTTCTGCTCCCCAGGGAAGGTGAGGCTTTCCATAGGGGGTCTTCAGAGTCTGTCATATCCTTTGGAATAGGGCTTAGGCCCTCCCCTGTGTGTCTAGGCTGAGGGAGTATCCCTCTATGTGAAATGGGCTCCCAAAGTCCATTCCTATGCTAGGGATAAGTACTGATCTACTACAAGAGGCCCCATACATTTCCGAGGCCTCCACACTGAAACCAACGTTTATTGGGTCTTGATCAGTTCCATGCTGGTTTCCCAGTGATCAGTCTGGGGGCCAAGAGCTCCCAACTTGTTCAGGTCAGCCGTTTCTATGGGTTTCACCAGCCTGGTATTGGCCCCATTGCTCATCACTCCACCTTATCTGCAACTGGATTCCAGTTCAGGTCAGTGTTTAGCTGTGGGTATCTGCTTCTACTTCCATCATCTGCTGAATGAAGGCTCTAGGATGGCATATAAGTTAGTCATCAATCTCATCCACTTCGGAAATCACAGCCGCTTTGGAAATCAGTATGGTTATTCCTCAGGAAAATGGGAATAGTCTACCACAAGATCCAGCAATTCTACTCTTAGGCATATATCCCCAAAAGCACATTCATGCAACAAGGACATCTGTTCAACTATGTTTATAGCAGCATTATTTGTAGTATCCAGAACCTGGAGGCAACCTAGATGCCCCTCAACTGGAGTGGATACAGCCCACTATTTAATTTGATTATTTTAGCTTTTTGAGTTCTTTGTAAATTTTGGAGATCAGCCCTCTGTCAGAAATGGGGTTGGTGAATTCTTTTCCTATTCTGTGGGCTGCAGTTTTGTCTTGCTGACTGAGTCCTTTGCCTTAAAGAAGCTTCTCAGTTTCAGGAGGTCCCATTTATTAATTGTCGTTTCAGTGTCTATGCTACAGGTATAATGTTCAGGAAGCTGTCTCCTGTACCAATTCATTCAAAGGTACTTCCCACTTTCTCTTCTAAGAGGTTCAGTGTGGCTGGATTTATGTTGAGGTCTTTCATCCATTTAGATTTAACTTTTGTGCATGATGATAGACATGGATCTATCTGCAGTCTTCTACACGCCAGCACCATTTGTTGAAGATGCTCTCCTTATTCCATTCTATATCTTAGCTTCTTTGTAAAAAATCAGGTGTTCGTAGGTATATGGGTTAATATCAGGGTTTTCAGTTAGATTCCATTGGTCTACCTGCCTATTTTTGTGCCAATACCAAGCTGTTTCCAGGACTATAGCTCTATAATAGAGCTTGAAGTCAGAGATGGTGATGCCTCAGGAAGTTCATTTATTGTACAGGGTAGTTTTAGCTATCCTGTGTCTTTTGTTTCTCCATATAAATTGGAGTATTCTTCTTTCAAGGTCTGTGAAGAATTGTGCTTGGATTTTGACGGGGATTGCATTGAATCTGTAGATTGCTTTTGGCAAGATTGTCATTTACTATGTTGAACCTACCTATCCAAGAGCATTGGAGATCGTTCTATTTTCTGGTATCTTCTTTAATTTCTTTCTTTAAAGACTCAAAGTTCTTGCTATACAGGACTTTCACTTGTTTGGTTCATGTTACCCCAAGATATTTTATGTTGTTTGTGGCTATTTTAAAGGGTGATGTTTCTCTGATTTCTTTCTCAGCCCTCTTATCGTCTATATATAGTAGGACTACTGATTTTTTTTGAGTTAATCTTGTATCCTGCCACTTTACTGAATGTGTTTATCAGCTGTAGGAGTTCCATGGTAGAGTTTTTTGGGTCACTTATGTAAACTATCATATCATCTGCAAACAGTGAAAGTTTCACTTCTCCTTTCCAATTTGTATCCCATTGATCTCCTTTTGTTGTTTTATTGCTCTTGCTAGCACTTCAAGTACAATATTGAAGTGATATGGAGAGAGTGGACAGCCTTGTCTTGTTCCTGATAATAGAGGAATCACCTTGAGTTTCTCTCTATTTAGTTTGATGTTGGCTGTTGGTTTACTCTATATTGTTTTTATTGTGTTCGGGTATGTTCCTGTTATCCCTGATCTCTCCAGGACCTTTATCGTGAAGGGCTGTTCTCTCACCACTGGACAGGACCACCAGACAGAAACTTAATAAAGAGACAAAAGAACTAACAGAAGTTATGACACAATTGGGATTAACAGACATCTGTAGAACATTCCATCGAAACACAAAAGAATATACTTTCTTTTCAGCACCACAAGGAACCTTCTCTAAAATCGGCCACATGCTTGTTAATATAGTAAACCTCAAGAGGTACAAAAAATTGGAATAACACCCTGTGTCTTATCAGACCACTATGCTTTAAAGTTAGAGTTCAAAAACAACACAAATTGCAGAAAACCTACCAAATCATGGAAATTAAACAACGCACAATTGCACCATTCCTTGGTCATTGAAGAAATATATAAAGAAATTAAAGACTTTCTAGAATTCAATGAAAATGAAGACATAACATACTCACATTTATGGGACACTTGGAAAGCAGTACTAAGAGGAAAGTTCATAGCTCTAAGTGCTCACATGAAGAAAGCAGAGAATAGTCACACCACAGGGTTGACATCACAACTGAAAACTCTAGAACAAATGGAAGCAAAAATCACCCTGGAGGAGTAGACACCAGGAAATAATCAAACTGAGGGCAGAAATCAATGAAATCGAAACAAAGAAAACAATTCAAAGAATCAATGTAACAAAGAGTTGGTTCTTGGAAAAAATCAACAAGATAGCTCTTGAAAGTTATTATTATCAGCTATTTAGGATAATAAGGAAATTCAGGTTAGCAATTAGTCACCTATTACAACCAAACAGAGATGTATTTTAGATAGACTGGCTCTATTCCAACACTTCAGAGATCTACAGAACTGGCATTTAAGGTGTTTTAATAACATAGTTTCTTTTCTTTTTATGAAATGAGACATGTCTGCTCCTGGCAGCACTGATCTACCTCAGAGAAGATGATGGACATTGAAGAAACACCATACTGAGTTTACTTTCATTATAGAAAGTAAACTTAGCCACTGGATGTAAAATGCTCTTGCCTTGACTGCTGACAGTATACTGTCCAAATTGGACAAGCAAGACACAAAAGAAAGGACTGCTCAACTTTGCCAAGACAAGGTAGGACAGCCCTTCAGAATTTCCTTCTTCACAGAAAAGTCTGTCAGATATGCTAGGCCAGTAGGCTGAAGATGGATGCTTTAACATTGCAGAGGAACCTTGGGTGACTGTCCAGGCGTTCAGCTGTCTCTGTCATTGCTTACATATTTTGGAAGTTGCTTGTTTGCACTTCCTTTTTACTCAGGTAATATTTTTCCTTCTCAGGTCTCTGATGGAGTTGAAGACTTTCTAGTTATAAGTTTTCCTTGTTACCAGATTCAGAAAAGAAATTCACCAAAGATATGTAATGTGTATCAGGTTGAGAGACATAAAAAGATAATTTTGGGTTGGTAATGCAAGTTAGGATAGAAAGTGAATTAGGTACAATATTTGGACTCACCAAGATAGGATAGATATGGAGTATTTTCTCTGAATTTGTCAATTGCTATGGACAAGACACTGTTGATGTAGTTATTGTACTTATTGTATATAGTCTTTCTGATATTAGTTATAACCTTTTTACTTTTTAGACAAAAAAGCAGAAATGTGGTACTAGCAAATAAATCTTGCCTGAAGATCAGAGGGTGGAGCTAGCCACTAGTTAGCCATTGAGGTCTGGTGTTCTATGTAGACAGACAGGAAGTGACGTGGCTGAGGGGAGAGAGGATACCTGTGCTTTCTCTCTTTTCAGCTGAGAAGTTGGCGATGTAAGGCTTGGCTATGATTTGTTCCTTTGTCTCTCTGATATTTCAGCATTTACCCTTATAGTTCTGACTCTGGGCTTTTAGGATTAAGACCTATTAAAACTTGTGCTACATTAGGACCCAGTTTTGGAACTCAGCACCAACAAGGGGACTTATTTGTAACTCCGGTTACTGGGGAATTAGATATTCTTTTCTTGAATCTGTGGACACCAGGTAAGCATAAGGTAAGACATACACATGGGCAGAACAGTCATACACATAAAAAATTAGGTAGAATATTTAATAAGTCATGTGATACTGAAGTATTTTTAGAGTCAAATCTATTTATCAAACTTATAAAAGGGTCCTAAAGCTTCCAAAATGATGTAAAAAAGTAGAATTTAGCAAAAATATATATTATATGATATTCATATTTTATCATGTAAAAAGTAAAATCAGGAGATACTAATTGCTCATGGAAACATGAAAATATTAGCAAGGCAACTGGTGTATTTCCAAGGTAGACTGGTTATGAATCTGTACCCTTGGTAACTAAATGAATTGACCTATGATACACAGTAGTTTACTAAGCCAATTAAGCTTTGGAGGGCTGCCAAAATTGTTAATAAGTCTTTACACTGGGTATTATGAAGCCATACTTTCTTACAGTAATTAGGTGACAGGATCAGTTATCCAATGAGGGCACTCTTAGTTGATGACAATAAAACATAGGATCAGTATCCCAGCCATCCCCTCAGATAATAAGTCACAGAATTGGAGTATCATTGGAGAAGAAAACACAGCATCGATATACTCAGACATCCTGATGGCTCTTGGAGAGGAGACTGACTTTTCTTTCCAGTCAAGGCATGCAGTAGAAACCACTTGGATTCTTTGTGTCTTCTAGAAGAAAAGGAGTTTTGAGATTAAAAATTTGGTCAAAGAACTAGTCTTATTGAGGTTTTAAACCAATAAAGGACTTTAACAGCCTAAGCTTTCCACCAAGTGGGTGAAAAATATTAACTACATATGCCAAAAGAGGTAATCTAGGATGCTCCTGGTTTGGCTCTTGCATTTGTTTGACAAGGATCCAGTCATGTTTCTAAGAAATTATGACACTATAACACACCCTACCCCTGGTTTGGATTCAGGCTCTGGTCTCTACCTGTCAAGATGAAGCAAAATACTGAGCTACAGTATTTTCTAGATTGATTTTATGTGGAGCAGGGATGAAGGTTCCTTGGGGATGTTTCTTGGAGTTTTATTTTAGAGATGGGGAAGCCGACTTAGGAAAGGATTTCTGTAATTTTCCCCACTGATGTGTTGCCCACCTTTATCATGTGCATTTCTGAATTTTCTTACATGTTTTGATAATCTGTTTGTGCCTTCATAAGAACTGTATTTCCATTTAGTTGAATGTAGGTGTCAGTCAAGGCTCTGGTGGACAATAGAGAGTACATTGAAAATACTGTTTAAAGAGCACTGAATGTGGTGTCAGCACGCAGCAGGACAAAATTAAGGGAATCAGCATGGAACACTGAAGCACACAGACAGTAGCAACAGTGGGAAGACTTGAATAGCCACAGCATTAAAGAGATGAGAGAGGAACCACCGGTGGCCAAAGCGCATGCCTGCCCTTTTCCTCATGCTTCTCTCCAGTTCTTGCTGGTGACCACACAGTTGATGCAATCCAGCCACAAGCTTGTCTGATGACACAGTTCTGAGCCTGTCTCCTTAGAATAAAGAGCAAGGCAGAAAAAAAGCAGATAAAGAATTTGCAGGGGAAAACAATGACTAGTTTGAGCTAGTTACATTACATCTTAAATCAAATAGGGTTTAATCAAGGGCTGTTTCTTCCTTCTTCAACTTTTACAATCTCCAAGTTAATTCTTTTCTTTTCTCTTTTGAGGAAGGATCTCACTATGGAGCCCAAGTTGGCCTCAGACCCACAGTCTTTTTGCCTATGTCCCCTAGCTCCTGTAATTATGAATTTATCAAAATGCCCAGCATTTTCTGATTAATTTTTAGTGGTAGCTGGTTATCTTTTTTTTTAAAGTTTGCTTTTGAAAAACCTTTGTTTTCAAAGTATAATCACATACAGAAAAGCACACAGACTTTAAAGATATATATTGTGGGAATTACCAATATGAAGCCAGGTAAAATATACAAGGGAATTTATTAGGGAAAAGCCTTACTTACATAGCGACCTAGCTATGTAATGATATTGAAATATAACTTACATTAGCTTTTCTGTAGTGACTAATGATCTGAATACGCTTTGTATTTATTGGCCACTTTTGACATCACCTATTAACTACATACTCCATTCTATCCTATGTAAGGTCATGTTGATTTATTAGTGATAGGAATGTATCATATATTCTGGGTTTGAGCCTTTTGTTGAATGTAGGTGACTATGTCTGTGGGTGGGTGGTAGGTGTGTATACTACAAATTTCTTTCATTCTATGGTATTTCTTTGCAGAATTTCAATGGTGCATTTTGATAGGTAAATCTTTGATAGGTAAATTTGAACGATGCAATTGAACAGTTTTACACTTTGGTTAACAGAGTTCATATACATCTTAGGATTTTTTTCCTGCCTACCCAACTGGCATGCTATGTTCACCTGTTTTTAATTTAAGAACATTACAGTGCTCTCTTTCACATTCACATTCTCAGTTCATCTAGAATTTATTTTTGTCCATGGTGAGAAGAAAACAGTAGGATTCTTGCCTTCTTGGCTCTGTCCATAGGAAAGAGCATTCTTTCTCCTCTGCTGTGCTTGCTTTTAATTTATTAGTCACTTTCACTTTATAAATTAGCTTACGGAGCCCTAGCATTTCAGAATGGTGTTGCTTTCCCATTTATTCTAGTCTTCTTAGGGATTCTCAGTAAACAGTAATGTTTCCTACAGAAAATATCTAATTTCCCAATTTCCCCCCAATCATCTGTGTAGAATGACACATTTTCTTCTGTTACATACTCTGTAGGATTTTTTTTTTGTTCATCAAGGTTATTATTTTGGTCTATTAATTTTTTAGACAGATTTTACTTAAATTTTTTTACTATTTGTTATTTGAAATTGTTTATTTGGGAATTTGTAACATCATGTGCAAATAATCCGTTTTTTGATTTGTCTTTTTTTTCCTTATTTTTCCACTGATCTTTCTTTGAGCTAGTTCTGGAAGAATTACAATTAGCAATAGTGATAATTGATGTGTTTGTTATGTTTTCTTTCTTCTGTAGATGCTGTGGGGCTTTTTCTAGTAATCAATACTATTGTAAGAACCTTCCCATTTGTTTAAGACATAGAATTTTTATACAAATTTTATACAAAATCACAAATGAGATTATTTGGCCTTTTTCATTTTGGTCTGGTTAATGTTTATACTATATTAGTGCCTTAAAATTAAAAGTAAGATCAATGTTTTGTGAAGATACATAAGACTAAAGATTTCTATTAAAGAAGCGTATGAAATTAATCTATATTACAAGTATGATATATTAGTATATATTATATATGTTAATATGAACATGAGAAAATTATCACAGGTCTATTTTTATCATATACAGACATGGTTACTTGAACTTCTACTTTGGTTTATATTTATTCCCATTTACAAATAAACCATTATGAAATGAGCATTCATGCCCTTCTTTTCTAATAATCCCCTCATCAGTCCCATAAAATGTTTGCCATGATTTATATTGTTTTTCTTAGATTTTTCTGTTGATGACTTCCTTTGAACAAGTCATATTCTTTCTTTTTAATACATTAAGTTCAAATACTATACTTCGTAGTCTATTATGAAATTTGAGGACATTAGTATTATATGCTCTGTATTTCCATCTCTAAACCCCATTTTCCCCTGTCCATTGTTTTCCCTGTCTCTTCATCCCATTATTGTATTTTAACAGTATTGTTTCATTGTGGTTGCTGCCCTGGCATATTTCATTTTTTGAGATCCTCAGTTTTTTCCGAGCCACATAGAATTATATTTCAACTCCCTCTGCTGTCCTGCTTTAGTTTTTTCTCATTCTTTGTAGTTCTTTGAATGCCTTGATTAATTCACTTGGTTACTTTGAATTCATGGCAATGATCTTGGCTAAGATTTTCATTTGCTTGCTGACAATATTTTCTTCTAGAGATTATGGTTTTGTTCTATTATTTGCTTTTTTCTATTTCTATCTTCTCAAAGCATTAAAAATAAAATGATTCTGTGCTGCATTCTTTCCAATATAACACATTCTTGATTGAAGTGATGAATTATAGTTGTATCAACAATTTTCACAAGGTCTACATGAGGTAGTACCTAGACAATATTGTATATGGTGGAGATTTATTTGTCTGTGAGTTATTTAGTTTTTATTTGCCCTCCTGGATATACACAGACAACCAGCTTTTCAGCAGTCAAAGATGACTATAATTCAATCTTTTTCTAGACTCACCTATAGAATATTTTGAATAATAATGTTGTTTCTCATTTTGTGAAGTTAAATTTGTACTAAAGGAAGTCCAGTCCCTTATCATTTTTTCTGACATTATAATCCATGCCCATCACTTGTATCCTCAGTAAAAACAGGGGGTTCATATAAATGGAGTAACTGAAAGTAATTCAATGCAGTGTATCCTTAAAGGGATAGTCATACATAAACAAAAGCAATAAGGGATGACGACTACCCTAAGGCTAACAACAATTAGGGATCTAGGATTTTCTAAGAAGATAGGTAAGTGAGAGGGGGTGGAGTAAGTGAGCCAGTCACCACAAGAGCTGACATCCCTGTGTCTGTTAGTATAGGAATATTAATCTATGGCTCATTAGGGAAAGAGCTTGGAAATAAATATCTCAATCATATTTTCTTCCTTTCCTAATGTTTCCTATGGAGATTATCATTAGTCAAGGTCTATTTGAAGCTGTAGGAAAAGAAAGGTACTTGGGTCATGTGGTCCATATTGGTTAGTTGATCATGTGGTTAGTTGATCAAAGGGCCAAGCAGTTTGAATTAGGTTCAGGGAGGAACAAAGAGAAACGATTAAGCTGAGAAGGGATTTTGGTTTTGGGTCTCAGGGTTGTCATCATCTTCTTTATGTTAGCAGGACATGTGAGAGAAAACATGGCAAACTTTGCTATAAGTATGCACAATGTTCTCTTGGCATATTATTTCATTCTTTCATTATTATTGGTATTGGTACTTTCCCCCTATCTTACTTTGTTGGTGTCTGAGAATGCTAATAAAGATCTTATTTCCTATTGAATGAGATGATTATCAGGAGGCTAAGGAGGAAGAAATGATCTTTCTTACAATTGTAGCTCAGTACGAAAATGATTTAAAAGAATAGGTCAAGACATGAAGAGGACTTACTGGAGGTTGTTGCAGATGACACATGGTAATGCCTTAGATTTGTGTAAGTATGGAATTAGTGAGGAATGTATGAATTGGGAGGCATGCAACAATGACAGAGGGCTTGCTTTTTGGGTTAAACATGAGGGGTGAGCATGTACAACCACGTAGACTGTGATTCTGTTTACTGAAGAAGCAGATCCACAGCGAGGGACCTATCATGGCCACTTTGTTTTCTTTGCTGTCATACATTTCCTCATATTTACAGAAACACTTGTGATGTGCTATTGTCACTTTAAAACAAACACAATGTGACAAGGAGGTCAATCAGTGTGTTTAAGATTACCAATAGTACATGCCTTAAAACTTTGTGTGTTTACTTCCAAAGTAAAAAAAAAAAAACATAAAATCTTGCTTCACCCAAAAAATATTCTTTGTGTAGACTTGAGGCCTTGTGGTCTTTCTCCTGTCAACCTTTGCATGTCTATTGCTGTTATCCTTTTTCAATTCATGTTTAGGCACTTGTATTGGTGAGACTATTGGTGTAGACTGACATTCTTAGGAGACACAGTTTCACAGAAAACTTCCTGAACCTCTCCACTCTCTCTTCTGAAATGTTCCCTGTGGTTTAGATGTGGGAGTGTTCTGTATATGTATCCACTGGGACTGGGCTCTACAACTCTGTATATTGATTGGTTGTGGTTTTCTGTAATGATCTCTATCTGCTGCAAAGAGAAGTTTCCTTAATGAGAGGTGAGCACTATACTTCTCTGTGTATATAAAGATAAATATTTAGATTGTTTTTAGAGATTATGCTGGTTTAGTAATGTAGTGGTTGTAGATTTTCCTCTAATACCCATGACTTCACTAGCACTCACACCAGCTGTTTATACCATACCAAATGGCCATCCCTGAAAATATATATACAAATAGCATTATATATATGGAGAAGCTTGTATTTATGAATGCATATTTTTAAACACATACATATATAAATATAATAACAATTTAAAAAGGGTAAATGGGAAGTTTTGGAGGGAGAAAAGAGAATAGGAAAATGTAACTATATTATAATCTCAGAAATAAAAAAATGCTCATTTATTTTGTGTGTGGGAGAGAGCACATGGGTGGAGGCCTGAGGGTAATTTGCAGGAGTCAGTTTTCTATATCTTGTACCCAAAATGTGTGGTACTTCAGCAGGAGGATATTACCATGTATTGTGAGTGGGTAACCAAAGGTAATGCTAGTAGCTTATATTGTTTAGGAGACCTCTGGATTCACCCTAACCAATAAATTTTAGGGATTTATCTCATGCTTTGTACTGGAATGTTTCATTTTCTATGTCTTCTAGAAGCAACATTGTCCACCCATTAATAGGTTAATTTTTTTCAACTCCTTTTCTTAAAAGTTGAATTTTGAAAGAAGATATTTTCTTGCTATTTACACCAAATGTTCAAAATATGCTAATTAAATATTATTTTTGATAATATAATATACAATGCGGTTTATCTACAAATATGTGAGTAGACTATAAATCATTTCTGGGTCAATGTGCTTTTGAATTCAAGTGTCTATGACAAATCAGGCTTGGAGATATCTGTTTTTGCTAGTGTTCTGATAATACTTCTCTTTAAAACATTGACAATCTGTCTTCATGTGCTTTTACATAATAAATGTTAATAAACATAATAAACATTCCTTCCTCCCTCCCTCCCTTCCTTCCTTCCATTACTTCTTTGTTTGCTTGCTTCACTTTTCAAAAATTCTCTTTCTCTTGTTATTTGTACAAGATCTTCAAGTACCTTGTCTTTCCTTACCTCTCAATTCATGCTGAGAAGTGTCCCAAAGGTTAACGTGCATTTAAAATAGTACTTGTGTGAGATGGTGGAGTGGAAGTCATGCTGGGGTGTGTTGAAAAGAGCCTAGGTAAAGGAACACTGGAAAACAGCTCTTTCTGGTAAGTGAGAAAGCTCCCTCTTTTTGAGTTTTAAGTACTGATGTACATAAACTTTCACTGTGGAAACCCAAAGCCAAGATGTAGGGAGCAAAAGCTAACATATCATTTTCAGTCACTCTAGGTGACCCATTCCAAAATCACTGAGGAGCAGTGAATCTTTCTGTGTGCAAGAATCCTGTTGGTAAAAGGCATGTGTGGGTAGCTTTTATTTAAGACTTAAATATTTTGACAAACCCAAACTTCAACTGGAAGCCCTGTCACTAAATTTAGCTCTATACATTGAGATGTAAAGTGGCTCTAATCACATATTCCATCTGTCAAAATCCTTGGCAGACTGGGTTAGTGAGCAAAGAAGGCATAAAAGAAGAAAAAAGTGTCTGCCAAGGGAAAAATAGATGGTTATAAATACAGATTTTATCTGTAGATTCAAGTGTTTTCACTAAACATGCCAAGAAAGAATTTAGACTCTCAGTAAAAGGATTTTTTAAAAGAAGTTAAAATAAACACAAAAAAGACAGACCATGAAAAGAAAATGGGGGAATATCCACTGATTTTTCCCCCTCAATGTCTTATAATTTTATTGAATTTGAACTTGAAGATACTAGGAAACTTAACTTAAGATTTATTTTTCTATTGATATTCACCTGGAAGGGTAAGTTATACATTATTTAAATAAAGAAAAATAAATCCATTTGAAAGGGCTAGATCAAACTCATACAGTTATGTATTATTCTTCCAGAACTTCAGACTCCAAAGGCAGCTGGAAGACCCCAGAGGTTGACAGTTCATTTTCCTGCATGTATAACTCTCAGAAAGATGACTTTGTGTCTTAGTGATTTCTCAGATCGGCAGGCACTTCACTATTGGCTTAATCTCCACTATATTTTGATTCAATGATTTCTATTCTGTCATCTTCATCTCTCTGTCTACTTAGAAACTCAGATACTAAATATGAGATTTGACACTATTAGTAAGAAATCTTATTTTCATAAGGAAACCCAGATATTTGAATGGAATGAACCAAGGGTCTGGGTGTTGAGGGAGGGGTATTTGAACTGGACCATGAAGCTATGTAAATCAGGTAGAAGTAAGTGTGATAATAGAACACTTCAGAAGTGGAATCAGACCATTTAAGATGTAAGGGTGTTAAGAGCATAATTTCTGGAAGTACCACATATACTAGGGAAAGGCTATTTATAGGTAGCAGGATTGAAGCTGGTAAGATTAGAGCAACACTCTCCAAAATGTCTTTTGAAGGGGATTAGTTCTTCCACAGAAAACTTCTCAGTCACAAGTGACTTGGAGTAAACCAAGTATAGTTATCTCCTAGAAATTTTTGGATTATCATATTAACATTATAAAGAATCCTATAATATCAACTCACATTTATCCCAAACTGTATGTTCCCCCCAAATGTCTTATGTTAGAAGTTCACTGTTGGTACACAAACATTGTATTCTGTGGGGTACAAGGGAAAGTGTGGAGCTAGCCTGGGTGAAAGCACTAATAGGATATTTTAATAGCTTTAAAGTTGGGGGTGAACACAACACAATTTATCATATATCTCTCCTTCTCAGGTTGAATGGATGCCAGCAATGGCAGTGTTGGGGGCTCTGTTAGAAAGGAATGAAATGGAGAGAGAAGGACGAAAAAGCTGCTGTGATATTTTGGGCATTGTGATCTGAATGAAACTTCAGTAGTAGAATGGAGATGAAAGAAAAGGAACAGTGATGATGTAGACAAAATTTAATGGGAATCCTTAATAAAGAGATAAGGATCCAAGGGCCATGGCTCTAGGGGCCATGGAGAGATTTGGTCAGGTGCGCAGTCAAGGAAGAAGCCATGCAACAAAATGTTTGGAGTAGCGTTTGGGTGAGGCTGACATTATAAGCCATGCTCAAGGAAGATGAAGCCAAGGGCAATTCCCTAGCATTAACTCACTGACTGAAATAGAGGCCTTCCCTGGAGGTTTTTCCTATTTGCAGTCGGTGGTTTCATTAGGTTCTGTCCATTGCAAATATTAGCACAACATTGTCATGAGATGGCTCCTCTCTGGGGCATAGTTGCCTAAACAGTCATTTGATCTCCTCTCTGCCTTCTTCATTCTGTGATTGTCTGATGAAGGACATAGCCATCCTATATCCTCTCATATATTTTAGAGCTTCAAGCCATCCTTTCTGTTTTGCCAGCTCTTTGTTCTCCTGATTTTCTTAGCATCGTGTTTGCAATCAATTTCTTTATCCCTAAAATTTCATCACTCTCATGCCCACTTCAGGAATTAGAGGTGCTAATTTTGTTTTCCCTTTGGCCACTCTCTGAAACTCATTCATGCTGTGATCATAATGTCATGGGCATCTAGCTAATGTCTCTTATGGTAAATTTTGTGGTCAGTTGACCAGCTTTCCTAGTGTTTCCCTGGGATAGGATATATTATTATCTGTAAGAATGTCCTGTGCAAACTGGACCAGTTGTGAACTTAAGTTTCAATGGGCTGTGTTATTCACTACCATCTACCATGATGCCCATTCTATGGTTGCCTCTAAATATTTCTAAATGAATACTAATTATAGCTAATAGAATACCTCAACCTAGTATTTACATAAGTTATTTTAGTTTATTATGATAGAAGACAGTGCTGTATTCATTGTATATACGAGAAACCTCCATTTCAAGAGATTTCAGTCTGTTTCAGACCTTTTGTGTAGTATGAGGCAGTCATGATTTGAACCTGGATCTGTTTGTTTTCAAGCTTGTGTTAAATTTAGACTGCAGTACTTTTTCTATAACCTGATAGCATCCACCTGCTGAGTTAGTGGGTTAGTGCTGAGCCTGGGGAACTTGGAGAGAGGCTCCAAGGGGATGGGAAATGTTAATAGGGTCTAGCACTCTGTAAACTCTCAGTAATAGCTACCACTCTCCTGTCTCCAGGGCCTTCTTCCCCAGGGAAGCTTGTTATCTACAAGAAACATGAATTTGTTAGAAAGAGAAAATTCTTAACGATCAGCATCGGGCATTTGTAGTAACTTTTATCTCCATGCACATATCATAAAATGTATTGCTTTAATAACTCTAAACCTTCTTGTACTCCTTAAATAACAGCTTTTATAACCAAAATTAAGAAGCTGTGAGGATTAATGGCCAGATTTCTTCTGAGTGTTTACTTAAAGGTATTTTCACAATGGAATCTGTGCCTTCCATATTTTCCCATGACCATCTTATGAAAATAATCCATTTGTGTCACCTACCATAGAGCATAGTAGCTCCCCCATCTAAATTCTCTTACTAGTTTAGATTTATAACACAGTGTCTAACTCTTCTAATAGAATATTATCATCAGATTAGTTTCTCATGCAGCAGCTATTATTCTAGCACAATAAACAAATGTAGCTCATAATTGTAAATTGTATTGTGATTAATGAATATGTCATCCTTTCTCAGCAGTAACATATTTGCTCTCTGTTTAATCAAATTTCAAAGGAGATGGAAGAAGGAATTATGATAAGACACCTATAATATGAAACTGCTATAGAGTTCCCTGTCAGCACGTCTCTTCCTGTATGGGAGCAGTTTCCCTGGCATGAAGAGAGTGTGTGGCCAGGGATTACAGTGAGCTGAAATGTATAGGGGCCCCCGCATTCATCATCAAGTACATAATCTGATGTTAAGATTTCTGCTCAATATTATAAAACAATGAAAGATACCTACAAACCAGTATTGATGTCTACTATATTGTTAAACTTTTGCACAAATTCTCACCATTATGCATCCCTCATGTAGAAAGTAGAGGCATTTTCTTAATTTGCTGTTGATTTAGCAGTTTAAATTTTTTTAAAATTGTGATCGTATTATAGTTGTTACAATATTCACTAATAAAAATGACAGCTTAGTGTAGAAACCTGTAATTGGTCATAAAAATGTATTAGGAAGTGTTTCCATTAATAATTTAAGGCTTTCATTTCATAATGCCAAGTCAAAACAAAGATGGCCTTTGCTACTAGATATCAAAGTGAGTTGAAATGTTCATTTCGGGAAGAAACAAAAACATTCTTTTTTTTTCCACCATGGATAACGATGGTATTAAGCAGTCAATGTGACTATCTTGTGTGTCAGCATGTTGGGGCCAGTATGAGAATACAGTGGTTCTCAACCTTCCAAATGCTACTACCCTTCCTCATGTTGTGGGGACCCCCCCAACCATAAAATCATTTCATTGCTACTTCATAACTGTAATTTTGCTACTGTTAAGAATCATAATGCAAATACCTGGTATATGACCCCTAAAGGGGTCACAGCCCACAGGTTGAGACCTGATGGCTTAAGAGATTCAACTCATTGATCAACAAATTTAGTATACCTACCCCATTTCCCTTAAAAGTATGTTTAAAAAGTTTAGTCCACAGTTATCTAAGTAATATCTAAGTACTTCAGAAACAAAAAAGAGATAGATACAGAGAGATTTTTTTCCTCTCTTCATATCTCCAGATAGGCTGGCATTTCACATATATAGTGAATTATAAACTGATCTTAAATTTGAAATAACCCTGTGAAGAACATGTGAAGATTTCTAATGAGATATGAAAAATAAGTTAATGTGACAATTCTGAAAGTTGAGAGATTTATCTATTATTCTTCATGTTTGATAGAAGGAATAATATCCGACTAATTACCAAAATTTAATGATCCATCCTTAGCATCAATTATCTGCTGTTGTTGCCTCCAATTAGGAGAGATTCTTTATATGAGTCAGATGTATGTGGCTAAACACACGCATGTTAACAATGTCTGCCAAAACAGCAGTATTTGTATGGTTTCTCTTTAAAATCTTGTTTAAATTTTTCTCATAATATCATGAAAACCTATGGAATATTTGCCATTCTAAAATTTCATAGTATTTTGGTTGGTTTCTACCTTGTATTCAAAGTGGGAACATATATACATCCATTAAATGGTATTTGGCCTCATCTAAGGAGAAATAGCAGCTGGTGGGGAGGAGATCAGAAAAGTAAAGAGAAGACTTCTATTCACCTTGACCACGTGTGGGGTGAGGATGAGGAAGGTATGGAATCTTCTGCTTCTTTCTGCTAGAGATGGGGAAGGCTATGTAGTGTTGAGTGCATGTGGGTCACAATGGCAAACTCTCCCTTTATTAACATGAGTATTTGGTATTTGGTGACATAGAAGAGAATTCAGACTTCTAGACCCTCTAGTAATGAAGATTGTTGAAACTAAATTTCAGGAGAGGATTATTAAAAACACAAACTGATATTTGATTTGTAGTGTGTTAAAAACAAAATATCTTTGCTTGCAATGGTATATGAGTTCCCAGAAATTTTATGTGAGTTGGGAATAGTTCTCAGGGGGCATATTTGCTGATCAAGGTGGGCGAGGTTTGGAGGATTAGGTGAGGTCAGAAACAATATGTTTGAACAGCACATTTGCTGAATCTTATAAGACAATGGCCTGTTATATTATTATGCAAGCATACATCCATCTCCAGAAGTCCTAAAGACACTAGAACCATGTTTTCTCAGTCCACAGACTTATAAGCATTTGTTTAGAAACTAGCCAGTTCTAAATAGTCATCTATCACACCAAAAAAAAAGGGGGGGGACTGGGTATGGGTCCCTCCTTTTTTTCTTTAATCAATAAGAAATATATCTTCACTTTTTTTTAGATAATAATAATTATTATTATTATTAATTCAAGTTAGGGAACAGGCTTGTTTCACATGTAAGTCCTCTCTCCCTCTCCCTCTCCTCACCCCAATCCCTCCTCCCTCACCTCCAACCTACCCCCCACCCACCCACCACTCCCCAGGCAGGGTAGGGTCCCCAACAGGGGCTCCACAAAGTCCACCAAAACTTCCTGTGCTGCGCCTAGGCCCCTCCCCATGTGTCCAGAAACAGAGCACATCCCTTCACGTGGGATGGACTCTCAAAGTCCCCCCACACACACACCAGGGAAAAACGCCAGTCCACCTCCAGAGGCTCCCCGGAGTGCAGGGGCCTCCCCATTGGCATCCATGATCAGGGGGCTGGATCAGTCCCGCACTGGCCTCCCCAACAGCGTCTGGGGTTGATATGCTTTCCCTTTTTCAGGTTAACTGTTTCTGTGGGTTTCTCCAACCTGGTACAGACCCCTTCGTTCTTCATTCCTCCCTCTCTTCAACTAGGTTCCAGATTTCAGCTCAGTGTATTTCTGTGGATGTCTGTCTCTGCTTCCATCAGCCACTGGATGAGGGCTCTAGGATAGCATAGAGAGTTGTCATCAATCTCATTCTAGGGGAAGGGCTTCTAGGCTATCCTCTCCTCCACTGCCTAGACTGTTAGATCGTGTCATCCTTGTAGGTTTCTGGAGATCTCCCTAGTTCCAGATCTCTTCTCGGACCTATAGTGGCTCCCTCTGAAATGGTATCTCTCATCCTGCTCCCTCTCCTCTATTCTTCCCCCTACTCAATATCTCTGCTCCTCCATTTCCTCTCCTCTCCTCTTCTTGTGCTCTTATTGTGGCAGCACCCTCTCCCCTACCTTCATGCTCTCAATTAGCTCGGGAGTTCATGCCATTTCCCATTCTTGGAGTCTATTTATCCCTTAGAGTCCTTCATGATTTCTAATTTCTTTGGTGAAGAGGATTATAGGCTGGTAAACCTTTGCTCTGTGTCTAAAATTCATATATGAGTGAGTACATACCATGTTTGTCTTTTTGTGATTGGGTTACCTCACTCAGGATGGTTTCTTCTAGTTCCATCCATTTGCCTGTGAATTTCAAGATTCCATTGCATTTTTCTGCTGAGTAGTACTCCATTGTATAAATGTACCACATTTTCTCTATCCATTCTTCAGTTGAGGGGCATCTAGGTTGCTTCCAGGTTCTGGCTATTACAAACAATGCTGCTATGAACATGGTTGAACATATGTCCTTGTTGTATGAACATGCACTATTTGGGTATATATCCAAGAGAGGAATGGCTGGATCTTGAGGTAGATTGATTCCCATTTTTCTGAGCAACCGCCATACTGATTTCCAGAATGGTCTTACAAGTTCACACTCCCACCAGCAATGGAGGAGTGTTCCTTCTTCTCCGCATCCTCTCCAGCATAGGTTGTCATTGGTATTTTTGATTTTAGCCATTCTGACAGGTGTGAGGTGGTATCTCAGAGTTGTTTTGAGTTGCATTTCTCTGATGGCCAAGGATTTTGAGCACTTTCTTAAGTGTCTTTCAGCCATTTCAGATTCCTCTGTTGAAAAATCTCTGTTTAGTTCTGCACCCCACTTTTTAATTTCTTTGTTTGGTGTTTTGGTGGCTAGCTTTTTGAGCTCCTTGTATATTTTGGAAATCAGTCCTCTGTCAGATGTGGGGTTGGGGAAGATCTTTTCCCATTCTGTGGGTGGTCGTTTTGTCTTACTGACTGTGTCCTTTGCCTTACAGAAGCTTCTCAGTTTCAGGAGGTCCCATTTATTGATTGCAGACCTCAGTGTCTGTGCTTCTGGCGTGATGTTCAGGAATCGTTCTCCTGTGCCAATTTGTTCAAGGGTTATTCCCACTTTCTCTTCTAGAAGATTCAGTGTGGCTGGATTTATGGAGAGATCTTTGATCCATTTGCACTTAAGTTTCATGCATGGTGACAGGTATGGATCAATCTGCAATCTTCTCCATGTCCAAATCCAATTGTGCCAACACCATTTGTTGAAGATGCTATCTTTTTTTCCATTGTATAAATTTAGCACCTTTGTAAAAAATAAGGTGTGTGGGTTAATATCTAGGTCTTCAATTCGATTCCATTGATCTATCTGTCTATTCTTGTGCCAATACCAAGCTGTTTTCAGAACTATGGCTCTATAGTAGAGCTTGAAGTCAGGGATGGTGATGCCTCCAGAAGATCTTTTATTGTAAAGAGTTGTTTTGGCTATCCTGGGTTTTTTATTTTTCCATATAAAGTTGAGTATTGTTCTTTCAATGTCTGTGAAAAACTGTGTTGGGATTTTGATGGGGATTGCATTGAATCTGTAGATTGCTTTTGGTAGGATTGCCATTTTTACTATGTTAATTCTACCTATCCAAGAGCATGGGAGATCTTTCCATTTTCTGGTATCTTCTTTAATTTCTTTCTTTAAAGTCTCAAAGTTCTTATTGTACAGGTCTTTCACTTTTTTGGTTAGTGTTATCCCCAGATATTTTATGTTGCTTGTGGATATTGTGAAAGGTGATATTTCCATGATTTCTTTCTCATCGAGTTTATCACTGTATACAGTAGGGCTACAGATTTTTTTGAGTTAATTTTGTATCCTGCTACCTTGCTGAAGGTGTTTATCAGCTGTAGGAGTTTCCCGGTAGAGTTTTTCGGGTCACTTATGTAGACTATCATGTCATCTGCAAATAGTGAAAGTTTGACTTTGTTCTTTCCAATTTGTATCCCTTTGATCCCCTGTTCTTGTCTTATTCCTCTTGCTAGAACTTCAAGTACAATATTGAAGAGGTATGGAGAGAGTGGACAGCCTTGTCTTGTTCCTGATTTTAGCGGAAACGCTTCGAGTTTCTCTCCATTTAGTTTGATGTTGGCTATTGGTTTGGTGTATATTGCGTTTATCATGTTTAGATATGTTCCTGTTATTCCTGTTCTCTCCAAGATCTTTATCATGAAGGGATGTTGGATTTTGTCAAAGGCTTTTTCAGCATCTAGTGAGATGATCATGTGGTTTTTCTTTTTCAGTTTGTTTATATGGTGGATTACATTGATGGTTTTTCGTATGTTCAACCATCCTTGCATCCCTGGGATGAAGCCTACTTGATCGTGGTGGATGATTTTTCTTATATGTTCTGATTTGATTAGCCAATATTTTATTGAGTATTTTAGCATCGATGTTCATGAGGGATATCGGTCTGTAATTCTCTTTCTTAGTCTTATCTTTGTGTGGCTTAGGTATCAACGTGATTGTAGCCTCGTAGAAAGAGTTTGACAATATCCCATCTGCTTCTATTGTGCAGAATAGTTTGAGGAGTACTGGTGTCAGCTCTTGTTTGAATTTCTGGTAGAATTCTGCAGTGAAGCCATCTGGCCCTGGACTTTTTTTGATTGGGAGGCTTTTGATGACTGCTTCTATTTCATTAGGGGTTATGGGTCGATTTAAACTGTTTATCTGATCTTGGTTTAATTTTGGTAAGTGATATTTATCCAGAAAACTGTCCATTTCCATTAGATTTTCGAATTTTGTGGAGTACAGGTTTTCAAAGTATGACCTGAAGAT